>NC_068355.1:158788309-158848309 GCF_020536995.1 Dreissena polymorpha
AATTGTTTTAATTACTCCTATGTTTAAATCTTTACGTTCGCAGTCCGATATTATTTACAGCATACACGATGTTCTGAATTTTACTAGGTGTTTAACAAATTATACTTTAACCACACTAACCATGTTATATGTTAACTTGAAATATAATAAACTGATTTCGTATGCAATAATTAATGGATCTAACAGTGGAACGAATCTGGTCGATACATTTAGAGATTACAAGCTTTGAGAATGCTTCAACCGTGATTTTTTGGAAGACCGCAAACCACTGAGTGAAATTGAAGCAATTTCTACGTTTAACCTATGTGTAAAGACTAGGAGTATCGAACGTTCTGAAGAGTTAAGTTAAACATTGAAAACTAGCTTTTGATATAATTGGTTTTAATAATAGGAATTAATAGAACACTGTTCCCGGAAGTTTTCAAATCAACCAATCGCCATAGAGCCTTTGAATACTAAGGCACGACATGAAGTAATTAAATAGCTCTATACACATCTCGCAGTGCCACAATTAATGTAACTTGTGCCAAACAAGCATCGTAAATGACATGTCGCTCATACGAATGCGTGATATACTTACATGTTAAGCTATTATGGTGTTGCTATTAAAAAATAAAAATGCTTCTTACGTAGAAAAGTGTTTGGTATATCCAGTTACGTTTACGGTACTACAATGCGACGTGTTTAGGCTTAATACCTTTGAAATGCGGAAAAGTATGTTTGTATTTACTTTATTAAATTCAGGAATAAAAACAGAACGAAATCAGACCAGTGGAATACATCTGAATAGAAGTGATCTCTGCGAATATTAAAGAGTTCTAAATATATAAACAATATCGGAAATCTAAAAAAGAGACAATGGAACATATGTTGACAGTAGAAGATATAGATGCGCTTGATGATATAGGGACGGCGTTTGAGATATGTGAGACGTATGATATCCCCACAGTGGGACTTGAAACATTAGAAGACATTGTTAAACGTCTCAAAATGCATTACCTTGCCAGAAAACATGGCAGTTACAGGAAAATGGTATGTAGCTGTACTATGGATAATCACCTTTTTTATAATATACTTAAACTCGATATTATGTAAATGTTCATATAATTGAAGTGATTTTGTTAAACATGTTTCTAGTTTATCACGATCTTTCTTACAAAAAGGTTCTAAGTTGGACTTGGAGATAATGTTTCTAAACACGTACTAGAATTAAATGAAAAACACGCACATATATGTCTATTATAAGATTATGTAATATATATTTTGTGTTCATCTTGAAACTTGTTTGGTATACACAAACATTTTGACTTATTTAATAGAAAATCCCAAGAAAAAATCATTTGATAAAAAAAGACTGTAAATGAACGCCACTTTATCGATCGGTTCAAATAAAAAGTTGGTTATACATGTATTCGGATGACATGCTAACAGAAAAGTACGTATCGGTAATTTGACTCGAAACGCGAAAACGGCATGATACTTGTATACAAATGAATTGACGGATTATCGACTATGTGAGTTTAAGCAATAATTTAGAGTTCTTATACGTTGAAAACGAGCTTCATCGAATAGACAAAACATTGGTTGCCAGAGCCATACTTCAGAGATTTTGTAAAAAAATAACCCTTTATTTCGAGAGCTTTTAATGAAGATTACACTGAAAATCCAAATGTGTTACTCAATAACCCGATTTCCGTCGAAATCTACAGAGGACCGATTTTAAACTACCAACTTGTCTGTTAGAACGCATTCTTATGTGGCTAATATTGCAATTTAAAACATGAGTACGTGCAAATGAGTTGTCTTCAGCATACATGGACTTGCGTTCACGTTTATTTTACTGCATTATTTGTATTTATATATGTTTAAATCTCAGACAGTGACGAAATTAAATTTAGTTGTTATTTTGTGTTCTTTTTATAGAAATGCAAATTAATCGTTCACACAAATGATTTATTATATTTTTGAAGAAGTTGCAGTTTTGCGTATTGTGTAAATGTGTATACAAAACACGCAAGTTAAAGTCTATTTGTTTAAATAATTAAGTCAATATACCTGTTTCACCTTTCAATAATAAACTTTGTCTCCTTTAAGAAACGAAGCTGGCGATGTCATGCGTTTGTCCATATGTGATGATACATGAAACCATGTTAAATAAATGCTTGCAAAGCTTTTATTCTTTTCATGAAATTCGATTACGTTAAGAGAAATATGTAGTATGGACAGGATTCAAATTAAAAATGCACTCCTGAAATTTATAAACGCTCACAATATGTCTAAATATGCGAAGTAAACTATATCTAACTTTATCATTAGGCGATTTTGTGGTATCATTTAAAATGGCAATGTGAAACCATTAATTACACTGACAGCTGCATGTTTGTTACAGTACACATTTTAACGTTAGTTAATAATGCTGACTAAGAACCCATCTCAAATTATTATTTAAAAAAATGTTTCTACCAAAATTCAAAATAATACCGATTCAATTAACTTTTGATAGATTAGCGAGTCCGTGGCTCGTGATGGCAAAGAAGACAAAGCTAAGCGACAACAATTGATCGAGATGTTCCAGAAACTGTTGAGGATAGTTCAGCCCTCCGATGAGTCCGAACGACAGAAGTTCGTGCCCGACTTTCTCTCCAGCGAAGGAACAACGGATAACATTGTGGAAGACTGCAACAAGCGCATTCGCGAGCTGGGGAAAGACGAGGTGGTCCTGCTCGTATCAGGTATCAAATATTATAATGATTAAACCATACCCGTTATCACAAGGGGATATTGTAAATAAATATAAATGATTAATAGTGTGATCTTTTCTTACCAACAGTATTGAATATTGGTGTTTGATGTAACGGTGGCGTGCTATTCTACACCTTTGTAAAAGCATTGTTCAGATGATGAAGAGATTTTTCTTCGACTAAAGTATCGATGTCTATCAATATATTTGAAAATTATATTACATATCAGTAAATGTACTCTTAAGATAAAACGATATAGTATAATATTATAACTATATAATAAATCATTAAATGTTTTCTTAAGGCGAAACAAATGCCGGCAAATCAAGTTTCTTGAACGTGTTGTTCGGGATGGACATTCTCCCAGCAAGCGCCATATGTTGTACCTCTCTCATCACCTCTGTACGGTACGGCCTACGGCGACAGTTCGAAGTTATCTACAAGGACCAAAGCAGGCCCATTTTTGAGACGGAAAGCCTCGATGAGTTTCACAAGATCGCATTTCCTCGTGGGAAAGAGAGGGAGGTTGACCACGGGGTGAAGGAAGCACGAGCCTATTTGCCATTAGATATCCTTAAGGTAATACGCATATCATTTATGTTCAAGCATAATGAACCTTACTAGTTGTATACATAATTAAGACGTTTTCTTATTTTTGAGCTGGCTGTGTAAAATGGTGTTCCCACAGCTTTTAATGTTTTTCAGATGTTTATGTGTTAGCGAATAAATTATGTGTTGTATAATAAAAATGCAACTAAACAACTTTTACAGGGTGGCCTTGTTCTTACGGATTCACCGGGTATTGGTGAGAACGACTTTTTGGAAAACTATTTAATGGAGTACATAGCCGAGAATGACATACACGGCTTCATCTACGTAATATTCTCCGACAATGCCGGTGGTCTTCAGGAAGACAGGGTATGCATCCGTTTATTAAATTTTAAATTTTAAAATACAGTTATAAAATACAACGGAAATTCATTAGGACAAACATTTATATATATAGGTCAACCTTAGTTTTACTGTTGTTGTGAATAGGATGTTCGCGGTCTGTTAAACTTGTATGAAATCTATAACATTAAAAAAAATATTTCATGAAAATTCCGATGAAAAATATTAAGCAATTTGACAGTTTCGTGTTATGGGTTGTAATGGATAGCACCTACTGAACACAAACATGTAACCATCTATGGGCAATCAAAATTCAATAAGGGGGGATATCATTTCAGCTCCTTCAATTACTAAAACTCGTTATGCAACAACAAAAGAAGAACGACAAAGCTCTTCCGTTTGATCCCAAAGCCGCCCTGTTTGTAGCCAACAGATTCGACGCCGTTGAGGAATCGGCAAAAGAAACGGTCAAGTACCATATACAATCTAAACTGAAGAGCTGTTACCCGCAGTTCGATGACTCGAAAATAGTATTTTTTTCCGCGCAGAATGCCAAACGCGATATAACAGCTCACCCTGATTACATCAGTGATAACTTCCGGACTCTCCTCGACTCTCTAAGCAGGCTGTATTCGTATGTCACAGAACGCCGTCTCCGGGTTTATTACAAGTAAGTTTCATTGTGTATGTACTTATTGCTTCTTGAAACTCATTCATACATTAAATGAACATCTATAAATGAAATGTGTTAATTATTTTAGGATTTTAGTATGCAATAAACTTGTTCAAAACTTGTTTCGAAATTATCACTGTTCAGGCGTTTACAATATTTGCTAACACCTGTCAAATAATGATGAGAAATTGGGTGAAATATTTGGGTTTTCTTTATGTACGAAATATTGACAAGTATATCAGTAGCGAGTATGCATTAACAACAAAGGGGTTACAATGCTGTTGACACAAGCCTTAGGCTGTATTTGCATTATTTATTATTTGTACCACAACGCTCGTTAACGTGTGCATACTTGAATAGTGACTTCTCCAGTAGGTTGAAATTCAGCCAATCAGGAACAAGCACGTATAGAACACTGACCAATGGGATTCATAACTGAGTTTCACGGGTCAGATGTTAGAGGGAAACAAGACAGTTAGCGTTTAGACTTGGAGGTGTACGGATCGAGAGAGATACGATCATGTAGCTATCAGACTGTATTTGTATAACCGAAAATATTAAGTATGTTAGACATTAAATTGGACTAGAAACTGATACATGGTGTTGTTGAATATTTTATCCTGTATTATGCAGAGAAATTAACATAAATAGAGAGGGACCGACTTGTCCCATGCGCGGCACGAGAAAATGGGAGTTAATGCAAAACTCGTCATCTTGGCAATTCGCGCATGACGAGATATCGAATGATAGGCTACATACCGGTAATTTAAGAGTAATGAACATTGTTAGTAACTATGTGTCGTCTATGAACTATGAACGATTACGTGACACACCTGAGATGAAAATTATGTTCTATAATGCGTATGTAACACCAATTATTGATTATGGATGTATCACATGGCAAAATGCAAATACTAGAGGCATAAACAGAATATCAAAACTGCAAAGAAGGTTTTTAAGAGTAATATTACGTAATGACTAAAATATAAATGATTATGATTCATCACAAAAAATACAATGGCTTTCTTTTGAAAACAGATGTAAATATTTCACAGGTATAATTATTTACAAATCTCTTCATAATTTAACGCCCACATATATTAACGACTTGATAAAACTGGTGAAAAACAATAATTACAATTTAAGATCGATATCAAACAATGATTTGACGCATAAAACACCTCACTCAAACCTTTTAAAAAAGTCGTTTAGTTACTCTGGTATGGAAATATGGAACCACATACCGGTTAGTATTCGCCAATCTCTCACTCTCACCACTTTCAAACATAGGCTTAAGAAATATTTCCTCTTTGAGGCGCAAAATGAATCTCACGCGTAGTAACATTTTTCTGTTTTCCTCTTTTTCAAAAGTCAAATACTCCTCCATAAGTGTCGTAATGATTACTGTAGATTTAATTCCTGCAAACAAATATACATATTGCTTTTTCAAACTATTTATATAGCAAGGAGGTGCAGGCTATTCTTCTTAACAGTTGTGTAATTTCATATCCTATTGTGAACAACACTGGTCATGAATATTGTTTTCTGTAATTATAATATTTGTGTATATCAGCCACTTCTATCAATCGTAAACTATTTCAAGAATTATGTATTCCACGTTTTTAAACTCTGACTTTGTACAATAATGTACGCGGCTGTTTTTGTTAACTTTTTGTTATTGTTATTGTTCGTGTTAATTAAGAATATGGTAATTGTATAAGTGTGTGTGTGTATAGGTGTGTGCGTGCGCGCGTGTGTGTGTGTGTGCGTGCGTGCGTTAGAGTGTGTGCATATGGGAAAATGTAATCAACAATACATTTATATTCTTAAATACTTTCTGTTAATAAATATTTGTTCCTTGAGACCATTTCAATATTGGAAGAGAAATTAATCATATAAGAGAAGTCATATAATAGAATTGCTTTTTATAACACTTCTATTACACTAGTACAGTACTCTTATGTCCGTCGAAGTCTACATGTTTGCATTATAATGTAGAAATGCATTATATATACCATAGTTGTTTGAAGGCCTCATTGAAAATAAGATTGCCATTGTTAAACTGTTTGCATGACTTTGTATCAATGTGTTGTCTTAATGAGTTACCTTCGGAAAATAAAGAGATTATTATTATTATTATTATTATTATTATTATACTATGTTATTTCAGCAGAATCGTCTGAATAAGGATTAAAGTTGCTAATCTTTGTATCTTATACAGATGGATTGAGCATGTTCTTCAACGAGTTAGTCATGTAATGAAATCTGCGACAACACGACTGGCGCTGTCACAACGAGAAAACACTGAACGATCTCGTAGGCACAGACATAGATTGAAGAAACTACAGACTGATACTGATGACGTCATTAAGGAACTCCGGGCGGAAGTTGTGGATCAAACTAACAAGATATCGCACGAGCTTCAAAGGCACCTGCTACAACCGATGACAAAAATGCGCCTTACTTCGTCGTGGAAAAACGGCGAAATACCACAGGTGACGTCCGAAATTCGTCATGCAAGTCACTGGTTATGGATCAAACAACGCGTTGACTCAGCCTTTTACGATAGGGTATATACAGAACTGGAAGACTGGAGTTTTGAAAACAACAACATTGATAAGATTGAAGCGGAAATAGTAGAATGCATCGAGACAAAACTTGGCGTTTTGCAAGCTGAAATTACGTCATCGGAGAATGCACTCGATGCTACCAAACAGTCAACCGGTTCCTCGGATAGCGAAACCCGGCGAACGTCATTTAAACGTGTCAGTTTGAAACCAAGTCTGATTGAAGTACCTGACAAACTGCCTGTGAAATTATCTCATAGAATTAAACCATTCTTTGCGTTTGGGAGGAAGAAGGAGGCATTTAAATTCGAAAAAGATCCGGTGCAATGGGCTGGCAGGCGATCAGAAAAGTTGCTGTCAAAGTTATTGAAAAATAAGAAACACAACGGAAAGGGCCCATTAGACATTTTGCTGGAAGTTCTAATGCAAAGGCCTTCCGACATGATTGATCTTCTGGAAAAAAAGATACCTACACTCATAAATGCGAACGTAGGGCTTTTGGATAAACTCGAAGAACTCGCCGTGGATCACAAGCGAGATGCGTATATGTATGAAAAAACGCTAGAAGAAATTGAATGGCTGAAAACTGTACTCAAACATTACGGGGAAGGTTATGTTTTTGTTAATGATTTCAAACTTAGTGAAATCCGCATCATAACTGGCCACCTTGGTGACGGTCAGAGCCTCCATAAAACTTTCCGTGTAAGCTGCATCATTAAGCAAGATGAGCCAAGTATCGAATGGCCTATCGCAAGAGATGCTCCCCACGGTCTGTGGACCTATTTGCATGCTGGGGTTTTTCAGAGAGATGGGGCGGAGAGGCCAATAACGATCAAAGTGTACACGACAGCGTCCGGCATGAGTTGCAACCAACGCGAGGTCGCAAAACTGAGGTACATATAATATATGTGTTTTAATGCAGAGATCGAGTATAAGATCAATGGCTCGATGGACGTGATAAATTAGATAAATCTCATAATGATAAACATCGAAATGAAAACACAAAATTTTAAAGGACTAATTTGAATCCTCATATGTAACATTGTGTTTTTATACATATAATTTGAGTACATTTCGACTTCATAATAAACATGCCAAATGTTGTGTCTAATTACAGATCACTCTTGAGTACAGACTCCCATCTGGCCGAGTTCTTGGGAATACATCACACCGATGCAATAATTCCTGCGTATATATTTGATCAAAGACTGGTGTCACTGTCGAAGTTTCTGAACAATTACGACAAACCGGACAATTATTTCCACAAGGTTTTGCTCGAAACAGCCAACGGACTGTTAAACCTCCATTCAATGGGGCTTGTACACATGGAGATTTCACAACATACCATAACAGTAATGTATAATTTACATCATATATTCAGTTATTATAGGCCACATTTGTTTTTTTACACCCTTTAACCCAATAATGGTTGTGAAAAAATCTAAAGGATGATAGCGAGCTATTCTTGATAACACTTTTCGAGTTTCATTATTCCTATATTTCATAATGATACGATCTTTCTCATTGCTTAATAAACACATTCGTTTTATTTTTATTAAAATGTGTTGCCAATAGTTCTTTTTATTAACACGTTGATTTTGTTCAATAGGTCACAGAGAAAGGAGACGTAAAGCTTACAGGGGCGTGTGTACCACGAAAGGCGTCGTTCCCCATTGACGGTGAAGCAAAGGTGGGCAACTTCGTGTACCTGCCTCATGAGGTCTTGAACGATGAATTGTACATCACATCTGGAGACGTGTATGGGTTCGGACTGTTGATGTATGAACTGATGTACGATCGACTGGCGTTCGATGCTCAAAGGTCTTACAGAATTCGTGATTTTGTTCAAGACCTTAACCATGAGGCCATGTTGCGTTTAGACCAGGATAGCGTGGGACTCCCCAGTACAGTTGTTCGCCTCGTCCAGATTTGCGTGAAGAAGTTGAATAGCGAAAGGTCAACGATCAGCACTGTACTCAACCAACTTCTGCTATTCGGTGACGATCTGTCGAAAGCTTCCAGACGGTCAGTCAGAGAAACTAGCTGGCGCCCACCGAGTGGAGTCTTCTGCAGAAATATGCATTGACGAGTTCAGCCAAAATAAATAAAATCGATTTATAACTGAAGGTGCCAGAATATATCTTACTAATCATATACGCATCTAGATACCTACATGATGTTGGTTTGTTTATGAAAAAAATGTCTGTTTTATGTCTACAACATGAGGGGCTTAATGACAAAATTTGAGCAACTTGGAGTATTCCGTGATTGTTTACTGAACTGTTGTTTTGCAATAACTATTTTGTTAGGAATTTTGTAAATTTACTACGCAATGGTATGAACAACAAGAGCCACGCAAATGTATTAAGTCCGGTTTTCCAAAAGCGAGGCGCAAATTTAATCTATTATAGATGCATAAACAAGGGTGTGCATAACGTCCTATGTCAAACTTAAACGCTTACTGCAATCATATGTAATTCGCAATTTGTTTGATTTATGATGCGATAAATCAGCTGTTTGTATTTCTTTAATGACCAAATGTCGTTTGTTAATGCCAGTCCACGCAGATTAATCTCCATTGTAGTTACTATAAGTAGCTATTCAATGTTGTTTTTGTATTATGTTTGTTTAAATTTAGTTTTAATTATGTTGGCAATTGTTTGACTTTAAACATATTAATATATGTAAACTATAGAACTAAATAGTATTAAAACATATTATACATAGTTTTCGATTTAACTTAAAGGTATTTAGTATGTTGATATGTTGAAAATGAACTTTGTTTGCAAGTATTTATTTCTATCAAATGTTTATATTTGCTTGAAATAGTTCTTTTTCTTTTTTTTTTAAACCTAAATCCCGCTATTATGCTGTAAAATATTCAAATATGTGTGTCAAAAATCAACGATAAAAATAAGCGAATTGTTTATTTTACCTATCTGATTGTGTCTGTGTCTGTGTAATTCGACTCAAACCGCAACATAACTTAAAGAGACATCCGCGGACCGCGCAATCAAATATACCAAAATTTCAGTATTATGCAAGATAACTTTTTATTGGTTTACCTACAAAGTCAGAGGGAGTTATCAAGTAATAGTCAAAGTGGCCTTTTTCTGATATGGCTGGGAGGGTGAGCGTCATTTAAAAATAAAACGAAAGTAATTAAGGGTATAAAATGGCGAAAAATACCTGTCTCGGCATTGACGTCGCCAAATCGACTATCACGTGATTATCCCCTCTGAAAGTATTAATAATTAAATTAGTTGTGTTTTTAAGTTTTGCGATCTTTGAACTCCTTAAAGCAAACCATAAACAATTTAATTGGTCGATAATTTATTGTCTTAAACTTAAACCAACACACGAATATGAACGAGGCATGAAAAGTGTAAATAATATTATTTACTGAAATGAAGTTCAAAACAACAAATTTAAATGTCGATAATAGTGTACATGTCTATGTGAATGCATGAGATTTCTACTTGAGAAAATAGAAACATTCGCATTTGTATTAAAATCTCATCGCGTAGATTGTCTATGGCCATTTCTATGAAATTGTGATATGTTTCATTCATTAACGTTTTATTTGATCTTAAAATATCCTTAAGCTCGCATTAGTACTCGTTCTAAGTGTTACATCACACCCTAATGAGTTATTTAAAGGAACCTTTTCACGTTTTAGTAAATTGTCGTTGTAGTTATGATATTTGTGAGGAAACAGTAATACTAAACATCCATCATGCTCTAAAATATCAATTATATGCATCTGTTGACGATTTAAAAACCTGAACATTATAAAGCGTTGCAACGCGAAACGATTAAATAAATTGGAGAGTTTTGTTGCTTTTGTTGTGTCTTGTGACATTACGAGGATTGCTTATGTGAAGTATAAAATACATCATTCATTGTATGAGCGCAGATGGCCGAGTGGTCTAGGCGATATACTATTACTCCAGGGGTCAGTGGTGCTCGATTGGTCATTGTCGACTCGGGTACTACTTACATGTACCCCGGGTACACTAAAGCATACTTACATGTCCCCCGGGCACGGTATATATACTAAAACGTAACTGGGAATTTTTACGCTAAATCGGTTTTTGTCGGCTATTTTTTTTAAATCAATTATGTTCATTTTTATGTCAAATTTCTGTTAAATGGCTTCTATATTATCGAAACTCATACTCAAAAAGCAGTTTTAAAAAAAAGTTTGTTTCGTAATGACGGTAATCGGTAGCGCGTTTTACGACATCTGATTTTTGGCGGGAATAAAAACTCGGGTACAGTCTAATATCGGCCGGGTACGTTTGAGTATATTTACTGTACCCGAGGTACATGTAAGTATACTTACATGTACCCGGGGTACGTGTACGTAGCACCCGAGCCGACAATGACCAATCGAGCGTCAGTGGTTCGAGCCCAGTTTAGGGTTACTTTTTTCTTTCTTTAATTTCATTCTTGTTTTTTTTACTGGAGCTTTTTATATCCAAAGTTAACATTTATTAATATAAAGCATTTAATCACAAACTTCAATATCTGTAAAAATCTGTGAAAAGGCCCCTTTAACACAGACACTGTGACACAGAGCTTGAGCAGCTTTTTGCTGTGACAGTATCCATGTAATATACTTTAAGCCGTGACCTTTAAGACAGTGTGCGTGAAATTTAATACATGTGGTATTACGGGATTTAACTCTCGGAAAATAGCATGTTTCTGTAGGCTATTTCAAAATATCAAGAGGACTTATTTGTCTGGTATACTTTAAAAGTCCTGTTCGCTGTGGAAGTGTTGACTCTTTCCAAAAATTTATGTCGAACATTTTCCCCTTTTCCGAAAATCAAGGATTATTATATCGGATCTTTTTTATCAATTAGAAAGTGTCAGTTGAAAATGACATGTCTAAAATTCGATATGTTCGAAGTAAATTAGACCCTTGTACCACACTGTGAACAACTTTTATTGTTTTATTATCATTTTTTTCTAATTATAATTCTCGAGGTATTGAGTTCTAGTGAAAACTTTCAATTACATTTTCTTCATAGGCATGTCTAACGCTTAATCTAGAATAAATCTAAATACATAGACATAGAAAGTAACTAACTTGAATGTAACTTCATCAGAAAGTCTCTACATAAGAAAGTCCCGGCAACAGAAATTCACTTCAATCTAAATTAACTACAACATAAATTTCACACGACATAACGTTGCTACAAAATTCGCCACAATAAAAAGTTATTAAAGCATAACATAATACATAATACATAATAATAACAAGCAAATTTGTTGAATTGATATTCCCCGCCGAATATTTTTATTGATGGATGCAAATACCTTGATGTACGACATAATAAAACAAAATAAAGGTAAGGACAATCGTTTTTATGCAATGCAATACCTTATTGATATCTTTACATCCATGAAGTTTCATGTCGTTATCTTGTATCATATGTGAGATATAGCCTTAAAATGTTATTTCATACAAAATCAACAAAGGGCAATAACTTATTAAAGAAAGTGTAGGGATATGGTTCTTGCGCATGGCACTTATTTTCATTGATCTCTACACACAAAAGAAGTTTCACGTTGACATTTTGTAACGTATCTGAGATATCGCCTAGTTAAGTTACATTATACAAAAACAATTAAGGGCTATAACTTTTATTAAAGAAAGTGTAGGATTATGGTTCTTAATCATGACCATTCTCATCGTTGATACCAAAACACCCATGAAGTTACGTGTTTAAATTAATATTGTGTGGTATCTGAGATACAGCCCTGAAAGTTACATCATACAAAAAAAAAAAAACATAGGGAAATGACTCTTTGTTTAAGAAAGTGTATGGTTATTTTTCTTATGCATAGCATTTCTCCACATTGATATATAAGCACCCATCAAGTTTCATGTTGGTAACTTGCATAGTTTCTGATATATAGCCAATACAAGTTTATGACAGACGGACGATCCGCCAAACAGACGGACAACAGAACAGAACAGAACAGAATATTTTATTTTAGCTTAAGCATACAGCTCATCGCCATAAACATACATATGCAATAACAGCATGCGTGACAATTATATACAAAACATACATCCTTTTGAGGAAAGATCAATTTAAAAAGTAATGACATACAACATGTTTTAGTGAGAATGTCACATGGATGGGGTTAATACAAAGTGATCATGTAATGTTAACACGAAATTTAATAATTGTTACAAATACAACATTATTCTAAGCTTAATGTCTTTGTGGAAGATATATCATTTATACTACACATATAGCACATCTTCTCGTAGCTTAAAGCATTTTAAACAAAAAATGGCAAGTTTTCTTAACACTATTTTGTTTGAACAATTAAGTAGTTCGATAAACTTGAACATACTAGGTCGTGATCTGTAATACTTTGGAATTAATGTATTCCTAATATCGGCATAATAAGGACATTTAATAACAAAGTGATATTCATCCTCGATATCATTGAGGTTGCATAAAACACATTTGCGTTGATCTCTGACAATGTTCTGGTGTCTACCCGTTTCAATTAATAATTTGTGAGACGACAAACGTAATTTAGCAATAATATTCCTATGTTTTTTATTTTCAACAATATCAAGATACGCAGATCTTTCGAATATTGGTTTGAATTCTTTATATAAAATCATTGAACTAGATGATGTGACACTTGTATTCCAGTTAGTGATATACTGGTCTCGTAATCTGGTTTTAAGTAGCGGTATTAATTGATTAGAGTTCACAGATTCGGGGAATAGCCATACATCGTTAAAACCGGTTTGGTTTAGAATATTCCTTACTTTCGATGACCAATTGTTTGTGTTATTTTTGCGTTCAATTTCTAATCTCTGTGATAATAAAATGTGTTTAAGAATACAATTACCCTCTTTAACAGTATATAATTTCAAAAAGTATTTCACGATCCTGACATATCTGTCTAAATACAAGGGGAATCGACCAACTTCGGCATATAGCGATAATGAGTTTGTTGACATCTTAACATTCAATATTCTTTTACAAAATTTACGATGGACGCGCTCAATGTTTTCCGCTTTCATAAATCCCCATACCTCACAGTTATAGTTTAAAATTGATGATACATATGCGTTAAATAAATTTAACATGATATGTATAGGTACGTTCATGTCTTTTGTGAGAGTGAACAAAGAATGCATCGCTTTTAAAGCTTTGCCATACAATGTATTTGTTGCGGACGCAAAAGATCCACCGCTTGACATGACAATTCCAAGGTAATTAAAATTGTTAACAATTTCTATTTCTTGACCTTTATATGTCCATATTAATGTTTTACTAATTGTGCCACCTTTTCGGAATACCATGACCTTTGTTTTTTCAATGTTTACCGTTAAATTCCACTTATCGCAGTAGGTTTCTAAATTGTTTAATGATTCTTGAAGACCCTCCGGTGTTTCAGAAAATAAAGCCGCGTCGTCAGCGAATAATAATAGATATATCGATATTTGATCTAGTGTAATTCCGGCGTTTATTCCATTTTGCAAACCGAATTCGATGTCGTTAATAAAGAGGGAAAACAATATGGGCGAGGTTATCTCCCCCTGAAATAAGCCGACGTTACTATTAAATACGTCTGATAATTTACCCATGTGTTTAACCTGTAATTTCACTTCATCGTACATGGATCGAATAAGTGTTAATAGTTTACCGTCGATGCCCACATTAATCATCTTACTCCATAATTGGCCGCGATTGATGACGTCATATGCTTTCCGGTAGTCAATATAACAACAGTATAGCTTACCTTTATTCTGAAACTGTTTTTCTATAAGTGCATTAAGAATAAATATTGCATCGACCGTGCTACAGTTTGGTTTAAAGCCGAATTGTGCATCCGTTAGAATGTCATTCGTTTCTGCCCATTGTTTAAGCCGTTCATTTAATATGCTTGTAAACAATTTCGCAAAACAACTTATTAAAGTAATTCCCCGATAGTTATTTGGATCTGATATGTCCCCACGTTTATGAATTGGTATTATAATACCAGATGACCAGCTGCGCGGAAAACGCTTTTTATCAAGTATGTAGTTAAACAATATTTCTAACGTCAGTTCTATATCCCACCGCGTTTGCCGGGGGGGGGGGGGAGGGGTAATTAAAATCACATATGTTGATAAAATGGACTTAGAACATTCCTTTTAATATACAACCAAGGACCTTTGATGCGTCTCATTCCACTGCAGATCTTACAGTTATTGCGTCGATTCATGACATTCGACTTTGCGGTGCATGACCGTATAATCTTTTTTTACCATTATTACTATTACTATTGTAAGTCCCCTGTTTTGCAGCCGAATGTACGCACGTGCGTTCGTGAATTACTTATGCTGAAGCGGCGGACCTTACTGCTTTAACAGTAAACTCGTTGGGGTATTCCCTTCCTTGAGTACATCATTTGGAATGTCATACAATCAACAGCACTCATCATTTGGGAAACCAAACATTCTATAAATACATATTACACCATATCGAATTACTAGCTCAAATAATTAGACGTAATCTACCTATGAATATCAACGTCATGTATAGGAGTAATCGAATGACATGTCACAGTTTAAAGTACTACTTTTCTTTAAAGGGAGGTAAATACAAATACCAAGCAATTTGCATAGTTATAATTGTTCTGCTTGCTTTACTCTACATTGTTAGTTGTTGTACCAGGTACCAGCTTTTAATTCAACACAATCTATGTTCCGATAGAATTGCGTAATGCAAACAGCATTCCATGAAATATATATATGCTCTGATTGATTTTTATCCATAAACCAAACATGCAATTTATGAGTGCGCGGTTTAATTAAATCACAGAACTACATTTACATTGTGTTGAAACGTGGAAAGCATCTGAAAACGATCACGCAAATGTTTGTACACTCTTTTAATGTTTGGTGTAGTTTGCAATCATTGTCCTCTTTTCGCATTGGTTATATGTCTAATTTTTACGAAAACCAAGGTTAATAACTTTGACGTTTTAGAAGTATTGTCAGTATGACCCGGTGCGAAAAACGGTAGATACATGTGTAGTGAAAATAGTTCGCCGTAAATTTGTTGATTTTTTCAAATTAAAAGCTTTAGAAACATATTTTTTTCATGCATTGATTATGCCTTCCATATTTTTTTCGAATTGTAGTGAAATAGTAAAAACGTTAAACTCATACCGGTAATCGGATATGCTGTTATTAACCTACATCTAGTATCCTCCAAATTCATTCAGCCCCTCCCATCCCAACGTTCACCAATGTGCTTAAGTGCTTTGAATGATGGCTTCAATCAATATATTTCTTTAATATGTACTGGCAATTTTATAGATTTTTACTCTGAAACATTACACATTGTACTAATATGTGCTAAGACTAAGACATTTCTTAAATCTATTTAATTATTACAAAATGTCGCTGGAGTCGTTCAACTTTTCACATTGCCCCTTTTCAGCATCATCTTGTGTCGCATCTTGCAAAAAATTGTGATTCGTGATATTCGATGAAAAGAAACCCAGGTTTTAAAAACGATAATATTCTGCTTTTCATACAAAATTCAAGCCACTATGTGCATAGGAAAATCGTATCAAATTGATTTAAATAGTAAAATTATTTATTTGTCGATGACGTTATTTTGTTTTATGAATCAATGTCCCGATGATTTAGAAAGTACAAGTTCTTCCTCTTCGTAAGTAACGAATACAGGAACGATACTAAATAATCATTTGTTCGTTTTGATTTATTGATTACTAACGGCATAATAATGAATATAAGAGACTGGGTAAAGATATGTATCTTACTGCGCATTCGCAATTCGCCCCGAAGTATCTCCATGGCTTATCCAGCCATTGAGCTATGAGCATACACCTTTTTATTATACATTTTTATGTTTAAATATCAATACGAATAAAGCAAAATAAACACATATGCCAGAGCTTTACAAATGAGAAATGCGTATTAGAAATACTAAGGAATAAATAAAAAAATTGCAAACTATATTGACGACAAACTACTGCCTGTTATTGAGTTGGAATAAACGATAGCATTGAGTAGTATAAGCTTAGAATATACACGTAGTTTTCTATCAAAGATTTACCCAAAAATATTAAAATGAACTCCATACAAAGAAATTTCGTTTTTGTTTTGAACTAAACTGGAGTTGCTTTGGAAAATATATAACATGAAGTAAACATTTCAAGCAATTTGAGCTTTTCCAAAAGGGATGGCGCATTAAGGTACTTTTACAAAGTTTTTACAATACCAATTAATTAAATAAACCCAAACATGCCAGCAAATGCATATGGAACTTACCTTGTGTACGTAATTGGGCCGATCCGTTCACTACGTTTAAAGATATCGTTTGACTTCCAAATTTGTCGGATTTAGGCACCGCACCAGTATATGTCTTAAAAAGGCTTTCATTTTATCGTGCTCACCCTTAGTCTCTTGGAATTTAAGATAATGCAATTTCGACTGCTCAGTTTTGATGAAAAAGAAACCAATTAATCTGACCGCCGCCCAGATATGTTAGCATATAAGACATTTTAAATTAAAATCTAACATGATTTAATATTATAAGCACTGTTTCATACTGAGCAATATGCTTTATTACAGCTAACACATGGTCATTTTTATAAAAAAGAGAAGCAATTAATTTTTAATTGTATGTTTTTGAAAGGCAAGAAGGAACTTTAACATGCCCATGGCTCGATTTGCGAATCTTTGACTGATGCAGTAGTCTTCTTACGAGGGATACCAAGTGTTTCACATCTGGACTCAGATGCCAACGATCTTGTTTAAAATGAGTTGAACGAGAAGCGTCAATTAAAACTTTTACCTGACGCAAAAGGTGTTTTACCACAGAATATATGATTGACTATCTATAGATCAAGAAGTCATTAAATAATATACAGTCAAAACTGACCTAACGGCCACCTGAATTTACCGGTCATCTGCAGACAACGGTCAGTCTGGAATCCCCCCGACGAAAAACACTCTATATTACACTTGAATTTAACGGCCACCTGACCATAACGGCCAACAGTCACAATATTCCACTCCGAAATTCATGTTTGACCTGAAATCAACGGTCACGCGTCAGTAGTCTCGAGTCGCGAAAATTAAAAACACAGCACATTATGTGTCCGTCTATTTTGCTTTTAAAGCGTCTGAAAGCGGTAATTGTCTACGATATTATAAAAGCGGCCCGCTGCGAGTAAACAAATTATAAGGTGTTGAGAAGGTTTCTTTTTTTCGAGGTTAATTGTAGGGGTATCTACAAAAGAAAATATACCAGAGTTTATGACTTGTTTAAAGTAATTATCGCTAAATTAAATGACCGCTATTTCTTTCAATTAGAATGGTACAATTACACCGTACTATCGGTTTATGACACCGAATCCGCTTTTTAGACTTTTACGTTCGTGACGTCAACGGAACGTGACAAGCTTTATTTACTGAATGAATGAGATGCATGAGTAAACAATTATACCAGCGTTGATAAAGTGATTGCTTTAATGGAACAATATGACATTAAATCTACCTAAAAGATATTATTCTCTATTATTCAATGTACACGCGTAAGTTAATGCTGTTATTATGCTTTGTTAACGCAATGAGCATTTGTTTTACACTGTATGCAAACGACTGGGTGGGGTAACGACGTAGTTATACTACCAACTGACCAACCTTCTTAAAATTGTGATCCGAATTCAACGGTCACCTGTGGACAACGGTCACTTTAATCATTTCCCTTGACTGACCGCTGAATTCAGGGTTGACTGTATTGTCCTTATAACGCCGGACAACACAGTTATCAGAGGGATATACTTGATCCCCTTCCGATGTGGTTATTTTTTATTGGTCTTAAGGTATCAACTTGAAAATTCATGGTTGATAGTAATCGGGATCCAATCTCGACGACGAATCACCATCACCACACAAACGGATATTTTGCCATTCTAAAAAAAACTTACGCATTAACAACTAGTGTTGAGTAACATTCCGAGATGTGAATATAGTGCCTATTTATGTATTGTATCTTACTGCTGTTTCTTACATGTACTCGTAAATTTGCTTCGTAAAACGAGCTGATCTTATGCAGTTCTATTATGATATTTGTTGTTGTATTCGTATTTTTTTATTAATACAGTCAAATATCAATGAAATATGTGGTTGTTATTAATTCAAAAGCAGAAAGCACTAACGAGTTTCGGCCACTGGAGATGCAAATCTGCTGCAGACTAATGTAAGTAAAACATTATAAAAGAAATCGTTTTGCACAAATTTCGAGTGGTTCTTGTCGGTCCCCGCGAGTTCGAGCCACCGGGTTGCGATTGTAATTTGACTATCAGTAAATAAAAATTACAACCAAAATCATCAAATATATCGGTGTATAGTTTTATTTCAGCATAGGTATAGTTCACATCAATTTCATCATAGCTAAAAGTATGGTTCAAATCAGCATATGTTGATGGAGCGATAATATTTAACGGTATATTGAACGGTCATAAACAAGACAAGCAAAATACAAAGATGTCACTTTCACTAAAAGTATGTGCATTTATTTTTGTAAAAACGTCGGAGGGAAAAGGAACTTCATGCACTTTGGTCATGTTTGATGATATATTCTAGTGACACCGTTACTACCTGAAAATCTCAAAACGAGCGCAGATTCTTACGGTGGATTAAACAAAACAACATTTATGAACAACGTTCGAAATGACGAACTTTTATTTAGTCTTAGAACATTTATTTAGTCTTTCTTATCATTATTACTCGCCAACAGCTTTGAAGTCTGTAAGCGTTTTGATACCCCGTTACAATCCGTGAGACAAGTGTATTTAATTTACAAAGTGATAATTATTAATGAAAATAAACGTTTGCGTAGTGGTATGCGAGGGAACTTATATGCAATTTTCCTCAAACTCACATTCGATTGTTCCAGTATAAATGCGCCCGTATGTTATCAATAATCAAATATATTATACATTTAAACAGTACATTCTATAAAGTAAATACGCATGATTTACGCGTGCGGGTGTACGCAAAAAGTAATGTAAAAAATAAAAGTGACTTGCGTAAATTACACACCCCTCAATTTCATACAGATACAAACAATACATTTCAACACTCGACGGGCACATACAAAGAGTTCATCAATTAAATTGTATACGTGTTTCTTTCAAGTTTGGAGACAATACGGACATGCAAATTGCCAGGTACTTGTATTTCCAGTCATCTTATCTAAAACCATGCGACTTTGAAATAATGAATTTTCTTTATAAATTGTCTTTGTTTGAAATTTTTCCCGCTTAACAATAATTACAATACAGAACCGCACTACATTCGCCTGGCGTCGCGTATGAATCCTTCAAAGAATTTACAATGGGTGTCGACACTGGGTCGATCTTCGGGCTTATACGCCCACGACCGCTCAATGAGCTCGTACCATGGCTCGGGGGGCTTTGTTGTCATCTTGAGCGATGGCCGGAGCCCGTCTTTGATGGCCTTTTCCAGCGGACCGAATAACTGCTGCTGAATATAGTCCGCGGCGTCGCGACCGTACCACATCTCCCAGAGCATAATGGCGATGCTGTAAACATCCGCCTTGTGGTCGTAATTTTGCTCCTGGAAACAGATCAAATATCATATACAATTGAAGACCATTGTTTGCAATTATGGATTTGTTGGCATTATTCACTCATGGCCTCTCCTATTTTAATTGAAATTGTTGGGGCAGGTGAGCTAGAACGCACGGACAAAATCGCGTTTAAACTTAAACATGCACATTTATCGCGTGCTCTTGATAGAAAAGTGCCATTTCAGCGAAGTCACAGACTTAATCAAAAATCATGCTCGAATGAAGATAAAGCTGTTCTTGATAACTCGTCTGAAGGTAACAGGTTGAATTTGGATGGGTGAAATATAAATGCGCGCATACCTGCGTTAGGACTTCCGGTGCCATATAAACGGGGCTACCGACGATACTCTGAGCGATGTCTGACGTCTGCTTTGTCAACCCGACGTCTGTTAGCTTCACAATGTTGTTTTCTGTGACCTGCAATGACAATTTAAATTCTATTATTATGATACTAATTATCTTGCTTACATTATAAACTTTCGTATTATTTGTATTATTTGGCCAAACATTTTGTTTCCGCTTGTGTCTCCAAACACAGAGAGGAAGGTAAGGGGGGGGGGGTAGTTATAGTATTTTTATTATTTTAAAATTTAATTGATTTCAATTATTAGCAAATTATATTACTTCTGTTATATTCACTTTTCTGGTTTGTATTATTTCGCCTTAAAAATAAACAATGACGTTATTTTTGTAAATGTGATTAGACACGTGCGCTAATCTAAATTTTGGTCTATCCATTAAGTCTGTCTGTGCGTTCGTCCGTCCTTTCGCCCGTCCGTCTGTCCGGCTCTCCGTCCTACCAGGATATTCTCCAGTTTCAGATCCCTGTGTACGAAGCCTTTCTGGTGCAGGTAGAACACCCCTTTTCCAAGCTGCAACGCGAAGTCTGCCATAACCACCATTGCATCCAGCTGCGCAGTGGAACCCAGCGCCAGCTTTCCGGGATTGCTCACTTCCGGGCTGATGAACTTATCCTGGTGGTTAGAAACACGGAGTCAGATTACACAAATATCATTAGTTGAATCGTTTTAAAGCTTAAGGCTTCGATTCCCAAATAAGAGCTCTTTCAAACGATAACAACTGGTACTTTTCCTGGACATCTGACCGACCTTTTACTTTTTTGCGAGATTTTTTGCTTGTAAGGACCGCAAGGGAATTTCCGAATATAATGCATACAGTGGAATCTTTTAACATGATAAAATTCTAAAATTTTACTTGGCTCTATCCGCGTGAAAACTTCACTTTACTGGTGATCTAACCTTGAGCGTGTAATTGCAGACCTCCATGATCATGATCCACTGCATGTCACGTTTCTGCTGCGCGTGGCGGAATGTATACGTGGCTCCGTAGTAACGCACGATATTGGGATGGTCCAGCTCCCTACGAGGGACGTGGAGATATAAATGAGTCGCGCTCTGAGAAAACGGGGTTAAATGCATGTACGTAAAGTTTCGTCCCGTATTAGCTTGTGCAGTTCGCATCGGCTAATCAGGGACGTCAATTTCCGCCTAATCTGGATTGTCGTCAAAAAGAGTATTCGTTTAAATAATAAATACGATAACAGCGGAAAGCA
The DNA here is from genome assembly GCF_020536995.1 of Dreissena polymorpha. Classification (NCBI taxonomy): domain Eukaryota; kingdom Metazoa; phylum Mollusca; class Bivalvia; order Myida; family Dreissenidae; genus Dreissena; species Dreissena polymorpha. The sequence goes on from NC_068355.1 coordinate 158,810,416, forward strand.
AAGGCTCATCTTGTACGACACATGAGCGAGGCTCATACATATCTAAATTACCAAGGCTACGAAAATAATTCGATTCTACGAAAATCAGACCGCCATATTTGTAAAATGGAAGATCGATAGTTTCAGGCTTGACGCTCGATGGTTATATTAGACGTAGGTACATACCCGTGAGCATATAACTGGTTCTGTTTTGGGCATAGTCTCTGAATAGCGCAGTGTTGGAAAAATATTATAGTTGATCTACTAACCTTGCTATTCCGACAAAATGTTACATTTGAACTCATCTCGTGATGTTTTGAGTTTGATAACTTTAAACCAACGCGATCCCTTTAGAAATAAAATGACGTCGCGCACCTCATTGTCCTGTCTTCCAACAGGATGTCGCTGACAGTTGACTCCTTGAGAGGGTCCCGGCACACCTTCAGTGCTACTGGAAACACCCCGTGGCGCTCAGAACGGCAGCTGGCGATATAGACGTCCGCAAAGCTTCCGGAACCCACCGGCCGGGTCTGACGATCCCAAATAAGATCCGATAGATCGTAGTCGAATTGCATGATGTGATTCACATAGAAGATGTCGCACTGACCTAGAAGCGTGTGGCTATCGTTTAAGAGCTTCGGGAACATTTCTCGCAGATGGACCTGCTTGTCGGCCATTTCATTTTGTAAATCTTGCATCAGTTCTAGATCGGCTTTCAGAAAGTCTGGAATCATTTTCGCTACGGCGTCGATATCTTTGACAAACCTACTGAAAAATTTGAGCATCTTTTCTTGTAACGACTTGCTTTGCAAAATACTCTCAAGGAATGCTTTTGTAGCCGATTGCATAATCGCTATACATTTGTCCGTGTATTTCAGTTTGTAATCTGCGAAAATCTTCTTAAAAGCTTTGTCCCCTGATTTCAAGGACCCCACACCTGCCACCATTCCACCCAGCCCCTTGTACGTGCTAACGTCATCCTCCGATCCCTTGCCCTTAGACTTGAGCCACGACTGCTTTATAGGGGATGGGCCTTTGACGGACTGGTGAAGGTCACGTACAATTTTGCCGTCACCTCCCAGCAATGCCCCTGTAATAAGTACAGTTTAGTGTCATACTTTAACGTAAAAAATAAATCTTTTAATGAGATAAACTTAGTAGACGTTACTGTTAATATGTTATCGATAACATACACTACATACAATCAAATGAACGGACAGTAACCTGCTCGTACTAAAAGCTATGAAATTAAATGGACGCCATTGTTTTGACGTCATGTCGTAAGGAATCCCTTTATTTTTCAATCAAATATAAAGAATTTGCTAACAAAGCATATACACACGTATCATGCGAAATTTTATTTAATAAAAAAGATTAAAAAAAACACCTTCAATTTTAGCTATCTGTTCCTCCATGAGTTCGAAGTCTCGTTTACACACCCGTATGATCTTGTCTTTGATGCCCGTCACGAGGTTGTGTTCCCGCTCCCACGCGCCGATCTCGTGCGCCAGCTTGTTGGCGATCCTGTCCATAGCGTCGCCCGCCACCTGTGTAGTTAAAACAGGAATGTGTTTGTAATACGATGTAGTTGAAATCCGGATCTCCAGAACTTTGGGGAAACACGTACAAACTACACTACGAATGGAAAAATGGGATTATCATGTAGAAACAGTTGATTTTGTATGCGATTTTGAAAGGTTTTTGAAGAGGTCGTGTGTTTTTTTTACTCCTACCCTAACACCCGGATTAAAAACTTAATAAAATAAGTCCTCTAGTTTTGTACATCAACTATCAGTCCCAGGTAATTACATTTTAAAATAGGTCCACTGGTTGCGTACTCCTATCCACACACCCGGATCTCAAATGTTCATAACGTCGACTGGCTTTGAAATCCTACCCCCCCCCCCCCCCCCCCCCCCAAAAAAAAAAACAAAAAAAAAACAAAAAAACACACACACGTGTTATTGAAGTGTTTAATTATTTTTTTTTACTATACGAGTGCTCATGAATACATATGCTGCAGTTGATTTTAACAAAGTTCCACATAAAGGGTGTTGATAGCAATGTTGTCGAGTTTTGCACATCATGAGCATGTGACTAACATCTTGTACATTTAAATTCAGGTTTTGGCAAACCAAAAGGACTGTTCGGACAAAAGCTTTAAATGTTAGCAATCAGAAAAAAATATGTTTGCTCTACTGTGTATCTGTGTATGGTTCATAGCCTCGACAGTTGACCGAAACAGTTATCAACCCCTTTGACAAGTGCGTTTATGTAAATACGAATGTGAGTGTTGCGCTACGTATAACGTTTTTTTTTTCATTTTTTTCATTGAGATATTGTGTTAACTTATTTTAAACATTTAATTTATAATATTGACAAAACTTTCCAAACACTCTTAAAAGATAAATGAAACTTGGCCGGAATGCTAGATTCAACGTCATAATTGCCGACCTCCCACCCACCCACACCTTTTTCTTGTCGTCATTAGGAAGTTCGTCTGCTCGCCATGAAAACAGGCGCGCAGCCAGGTCACGTGACTGCAAGAACTGGACTACTTTCTGTGATACCAAGTCTGACTCCGCGTTAATGCCGGATTTCAGGTAGTTGATACTGTCCTTGGCGTTTTGCTCAAGTTTCTCTATTTGAACTTTGACCTAAAAATCCGAAAAAAATCAATGAATAAAGTCGTAAAAATAATTTTTATAATGCTCAATAGAAAACTCAATATATGACAATATGCATTTGCGAACCGTATACCCAGGTAGTAATGAAAAACAAACAGTACTCTCTTATATTTTATTTAGTAGTTTTAAATTGCGGTATTTACTTAAAAACCTAATTGGAATAATTATTCTGCTTTCCGCGTGTCCGGTAAAAAGTTATTTCGTTTATTAGCTATACAGTTGTGCGTCGAAAACAAAATTCTCAGATACTAGCAAAAGTATAATATTATCAGTGCAATAGTGTCACTTATTCAGCCAGTAAAAATATATTTGGGTTAAAATTGTTAATTTTAAGCTTTCCGATGGTTTATAGAGACATATAAGTGAATTAAAACTGATGAATCACTGTTTCAAACAGTGAAAAATAATAGTGAAAACTATCGTTAATTTTCACTGTTTTACTGTGAAATGAAGTCAGTTTTTGGACGAAATGAAGACATTATTCGAGTGAAATTCTGCAGCTATACTCTTTCACAATGTAAATAAACGGTGAAAAAAGTATACAATATCAAGTAAAATTGTTGGATTCAATGGAATATCGATTTTAATTGACTGGTGATCATAGAAAAAATATTTGTTCTGAGCACTCGTGAAAAATTAAAATCGATAATCCACCGAATCCAACAAATATCCACTATTTAATTATGCACGAAGCAGCGATTAATATTTCATCACAGTAAAACAAGATAATATACGTTGTTCATTTATAAGACGTATTCTTACTTGATGTAATTCGTCCTTAATGGTCTCCACTGACTTTGCTGCCATCACTTTAGAAACCTTCAGCGTATAAATTATCCGCTTAAGGACTGCACTCAGCCATCTGAAAAATGATCCAGCTAGCAAAAAAATGTCCCATACATTATCAAACATTCTGCTTGTTCTGGACCACTTATAGAATATATTACGTCTCTTTTTGTGTTTATGCCGTAGTTTTTCTTGAAAGTAGTCCTAGAAAACCTCCAGTAGTTTCATTATTATCAGTATAAAATACAACCATATTGTTTTCTAGTAAAAATTAACTCTATTTATATGTGTAAAATGGAACTTATTAATTGAATTAAGATCTAGCGTTATATTTAAAGGGGTTTTATTATAACCCCATACAACGTTTTTGGTACGCTTAAGACACACTGGCACTCGGTTACAAATTCACGGTCAGGTATTTTTTTTAATCATGGTGCCTTTCTATAGTCCTTAAAACTTATTTTTCCACATGGTTATTTAAACATTAGTTCTATAATATGTTTTACTATTTTTCAAAACGTTTGTATTGTATGCTGTACATCATATGAAGCACGTGTTATAAGTTTAGTAGCCTAAAAATGGTTACAAAACATATCAAAACGGAACACCGAGGGTAAAACGAAATATGAAAGTAAACGACAATTCATGTAAGTACACACTTGTCAAGATTATAGAAGTTGAGTACCGTAATTGCAACAAAAACACGTTTGGAAAACTCCTCGCATTGCGTTACCTCCCCTATGGACCGACCGTACAAGTTATGCACGGAACATCTCTGTTAATTACGTGATTTTGTGCAGTGTGAAGTTTATGTGATCATTCCGTGCACGAAACTGCATTATGTGACGACCCAGGGTCATACCAGGGTCCAGCCGTCCTACCTTATTTACTTTATTAGACTCACTTAAAGGACGAATTGTGAGCCATGCTTTCTGTTTTTGTGAAAAAAAAAACAGAATGCAAAAGGAATAAGCGTATTGCTGAATTGTACAAAGTGACTGGGCACTGCACATTTATGCAATTTATTATTCTTCCAGTAATGACAAAGAGTAGACATCTAGGGTGTCTTGCATTAATAGTAACAGAAGATGATCTTTTTAGCAATTTCGTTCTACTCAAACTCATGTGTGATTTGTTTTAACTTGATTATGATACATTCACTTAAAATCGACTATAATGTTTTTTGTAATGGTATGAAACTTACAGGGCTTTTTGTTTGTATATTTATTCATGATTACATATGTTGTAACTCATGCCACTCTTTCTATGTTAAATAGTCTTTGTGATTATTGTATAACTATGTTGTTTGAATCTTCGATATCGGAGGAAATAAAGAATATATAGTTATTTTATTGTTTCTAAGATGATAGGAGCACACCTGTAATGGGCGTTGAGCCGTGATCGCAGACTGTCCGGTAAAAGGCGCTCCACCATAGTTTGTAGCCGGTCTAGATCTGCGTAGTTCGTCTTCATTGATACCGCTTTCATTGCCTGATTGAAAATGATTATCATTTGTATACAGTTTGTTTTTTATATGGAAAGATCCAGACTTTTTCAGACGTCATCCAAATAACAGCACACTCAAAAGTTTAATTGAGCCTTTTAAACTTTAAATCTGGACACAAACGTTATTTTTGTTTTGTCTTAAAGAGGAACAAATTAAGCATTGGTGTTCGACTGGTGTAAACAAGGTAAAACAATTAACCCATTTATGCCTGGCGTATAGAAAAAAGGCCTTGGCAAACAGCGTAGACCCAGATGAGACGCCGAATGATGCGGCGTCTCATCAGAGTCTGCGCTGTTTGCTTAAAGGAATTTCAGTAAGAAATATTCTGAATATTGAAATAAATATACTAGACATCCCTAATTTGGGAAATAAATTGATCTTATGTAGAAGGATGGGAGAGTCCACTAGGCATAAATGGGTTAAAATAAATAATATGTGTCTCATTAAGTCTAAGTTTGGAACAGGTACATCGGGAACAGCCAATGAACTATATTTAATTGATTACTAAGTATGTTTTTATTTTCACACATGCATATAATGATCAGTATGTCCACTAAATTAATGCTAAGCTACATAAGCGTTCCAGTGTGAACTGAATATTACGTTACTTTTGTAATGCAACATGATACCCGCTGTTTAGTCCAAAGACAATGAAACAAAGGATCGTTGGTTAAGTTCATGACATACAACAAAACCTAATAACCGACAGCGAGCGTTACGTAGTAAAATCAAAGTTCTCCATTTAACAAAGTTTTCGTATTGTTAATTTGTACTGTCAATCAAATATCAAATGTCGTTCCTATGCGTGACTATTTTTTTGCTACACAACAGATTCCCAATGGTTGTTTATTGGCGTAATCAACAATTATTTTTTCGTAGTTTGTTAATTGTCGGCTCAGTCCCTTCTTAAAATTAACTCGGGTCCTGTTATTTATGGTAGGTTATTGTTATATCGTGGGCTCTGTTTGAGTCGTGGATATACATATCGCGTGTATTCCCTTGATAGAACGTTCGCACATGATACCGTGACGGAAAAAAGTTCTGACACCGGTCACCATCATTTTGCTGATAAAAATACGACAAAAACACGTAAATATTGTCATTCATCATAACTCGATACGTTCTTATAAAACATGTTCAGCCTTAATGACATACTGTGTCATACAAGCAATTCATTAACCTACTTCCATTATGGACATGTAGTGAATCTGAGACTGCTTAAGATCAGTGAAAAAACTCGACAGCTTCTCGAACGTATCCTGCTTCACTGCTTCTCTGTCGCTGCCGGGAACCATGTCCCATCGGTTACACACCACCATAGTAGACTCAGAATTGTATCCCTCCGCGCCCGCCGCGTTAACCACCATCCGCATAAATGTTTGCAGCTGAGAAAAAACATATAAAAACTTAACACAATCTTATTCTCTGCAAATAAAACGTTATAGTAATGCAAGATGAACAAATTAAAACAAAATCACGATTCTGTCAATTGTGGCTGTTTATTTATCAAATATTGAAATATGTCTGCAAGACAGTCAGATAGCGTACATTCTTCTGGCTTTGAGTGTGTTTATATACACAACGCAATAATAAAAGTGAACAGTTTAATTGTATTATAATAAAATACATGTATATATTGAATATAACTTTTTAACATTCCAAAAATTAAGTCGTGACTTGCTAACATCGATAAAGTAAATATACAAAAACAAAAAGGAAAAAAGGAGGACAATAAAAACTGTGTTCAGCGAAGCAAATCTTTTACAGCTTTCGCAGTTGACCTACCCTGCCTTTCTGGACGCCTCCCGCGTTTGCGCTGTTGACCACGTAAATGAACCCGTAGGACTTGCTGAGGTAACGTTCAACGTGCTTGCCGACCTTGGACCCGCCCCCTATGCCCGGTGTATCCACGATCACTATACCCTCCTGGTGGACAGAAATGACGTGTATGAAGAATGACGCAAAAAATGTGCGCTCAATGCAAGTGCGTAAAGTGTCGTCCCGGTTAATCTATACAGACCAATAAGGCGGATTCGGGACTGAACAGGCATTTCTTGAGGGTTTGAAGATAATACTGTAAACGTATAGAAATTCGTCGGTATGAAATTTCGTGGTTTAATAAAAAACAACTAATTCGTTGACACGTAATTTCGTGGATTTCAAATTTTCGGGGAAGATTGAAGGTCATAATAATTAAACTTTTCTTTAAACAACCAGAGTAATAACAAAGAATAACAAAGAATAATCTGCTAATGTGTGTTGACAGCAAGGCTTGTGATTAATGTGCACTGAAGCATGAAAGTGTTGCCGATATTTGTCGATAAGAGCGAATAAGCGGCGATCTTGTGGGTCCCGCTTGCTAATTGTCATCAATGTTGTTTTGACAATATTTGCAACTTTGCTCAATCGGTCCCCTAGTAGTAACAATTTAGTAATTAGGTTCCCAAAATACAGGTTTGAAAGCCGTTATGTCTCTTTTAGCTTTATTTGGCACTAATTGACATATGTGATAAATCTGCAAACTGTTAATTTGACGACGTCACATAAAAGAGAACAATCGTTGATGTACAGTTTAAATTCTGGGCTTGATTTAAAAGTATTATTAGTGAATTTATAACCCAAACACTTATCAAGAAAACAACATATTGTATTACCTAGCATATCTCAATCAAATATCTCAGATAACCAAAACAACAATAGAGAATGTCGGCAATGACATTCGGAAAGGACCGATTTTGGATTAAAAATGTAAAAATAATCGTTGGTACTTGAATTCGTGGTTCAGCGGAAAAACGAAATCCACGAAAATTTGTACCACACGAAATTTAATAGTTTTACAGTAACTTGAAACATAGATATCATAAAAGCGAGAGGTGTTCTATCGGACAAGTATGTGCCTAATCGGACTTCACACGAAGATTTATGACAACACTTCACGTACGTACACTACGAACAATTTTCCCACGACACTACATGCACTCCTTACTGGCAGCAATCTCGTTCATCGATTCGCTTACCAATCGTTCATGGACTCATTTATTATATTTGCTGTTTGACAAGCATTGCATAATTTATTCATGACATTATTTTATTGTCGGTTACACTACGTACTACGCATATTTTGAACTTGATACATGACGGAAGTTTTGAATAAGTATTTATTAAATATCTTACCAATAAAACATGCTCATTGGACGGCAATTTGTTAGGTGTTTTTAACTGTCACCAAACTTGCTGACGGATAATAATATTTGTAAGTGATTTATTCACACAAAAACACAATACCATTACGACTTTTGCGACCTATAGCAGGTTATGTCTTGGTAAACTTCCGTCCAGCCGATCGGAGCATATTTTTCATGTATTAATAAAGCATAACATCAGTTGCATCATTACGAGGATTAAAAATTTAATATACATGTAGTCGTTCATTACAAAACGAAATGACTCACTGCTTTACAAAAGAACAATCCGTATCGGTTAAGACAACACAAACAGGTTTTTGTAAACTTAAGGTACGGCGAAATTAAAGTTCGTCATCAGATTGCTGTGTCGCCAGATCGTTAACTTAAATCAGACACCTGCCATAACTACCTCCAGCATGGCAAACGGCCATGTGACCTCGATCCTGTCGTAAGGGGAGAGGCCGTCTTCGTCCGTCTCCGCCACTGCGCGCCGAAATTGATCGCCGCCTACCTGTGAGGTCAGGTCAAACATGACCGGCGATGGCGCTTTTTTAGGCTGACCTTGTTCAGTATACGACCTTTGAAACGACGTTGATTGAAAATCAATTACTCATTTTAAAATTGGTATACATGGAATGATATAAACTTACTGGGAATGGGTCACATGCTGATTCTTATTTCTCAATGGTTGGTAAACCAACGAAGGTGAAAAATAAATCACATATCAAATACATGTGTATGTGGGAACAAATGCAGTACGCAAGTATTCTGGGCAAGCGGGTGAAACACGTAAACAGTTTCGATAAATGAAAAACAAAATAATAGAATAGACTGGTGTCTAAAAAATAACACGAATTTGACCATTGTGGTGAGATCAATTGCAACAATGTAACAAAAGGCGATGTGTGTAATTGGAAACCGGAAAAACTAGTCATAACGCTGTAATTCTGTTTAAATGCAGTATGTTCTAAAAATAAAGTACTTTAGGCGAAACGTGTCGTCCGTTTTGCCAGCAACAGGACGACACGTCATCTACGTGCATAAGGGCTGGTTTTTCCTAAACACACCTCATTTAAACATTCCTCTTCATAAACAACTCAAAACTGTGATACCGGAAGAAGCCAGTCGCTGTTCTCCGGTTTGGTTCCCTGGAGGAGCGAATCTCGACAATGGTGGATGTGCAGCCGAGTTGGCTGGATGGCAACAATGATTCCCCAAGTAGCAGGTTGATCAGGGAGCTCTTTCCGGCCGCTGTCTCGCCTAAACCGAGTACGGTTAAACATAACATGTATAATTACTTTAAACCGAACCTTACCTTTATGTCATATTGCAGAAAAGAGCTAATGGTTACACTCTGAAATTGTTCAATAGCTGCGCTTTTGGAAAACGGGGCTTAATGTATATTCGAAAAGTGTCGTCCCAGATTAGCCTGTATATTCCGTAAGGGCTAATAAGGGACGTCACTTTCCGATTTAACTGGATTGTGGGTTAGAAGACTTACTTTAAACGAAAAAATGACATAAAGCGAAATGTTTGCCCCATTCTTATCTGGGACGACAATTAACGCGCATGAATTAAGCCCGGTTTTTCAAGAAAGTGACTTTTTTACTTTAATTATTATAGTAACGTTGGTAATAGAACATTTAATGTTTTCAAACACCAAATCTTTTTTATTATTTAGAATGTGTCTTTATTAAAATACATGTACTTTATTACACCCAATAGCTTCTAGACTGATAATTTATTAACATTGATAGCACAGTGCCCGTGAACGTAAGATTCTGGTGCTGGAGAATTTGGTCGGAGAACATATAGAACATGAACATTTTTATATTACTTGCAACAGTAGTCTTTTTTAACTGTGAAAGCATGGATAATGTAACGGTAGCTGAATGATTTATGTATATTTCGACACGTTTCAATGGTTTATGTTGTATTTCCTGTATTACTTCGTGTATTCAGTAAATAATCCAGTAGGGTGTTTTTTAAGGTCCTAAATCAAAGTGAATAAGTCTGGTAGTATAATGCTCAACACACTCACCAAAATTTCCTAAAAGAAATACAAGGTAAGAATTTATTAAATAACGAAATTACGCAATTTTCAAGAGTGCACAATTACAGACTATAAGAATACAAATGTATTTCTAAGGATAATGTTTCCGGAGTGCCATTATCCATATATATCATTCATACGTACCTACGATGAGTATAGTGCACTCGCTCTTTTTGATTTCAGCTTTTCTGGTTTCGAACGCCTCTTCTATGCCTGCAAAATTTCATCGCAAGTAAGTTCATAGTTGCAGTAATATGGTTTGTGAAATAACACATGTATCTAGGTTTGCATGCATTTCCTTTATTATACGTTTCACAAACAGTACACCGACACCCGTCGGGCTTTAATTATGGTTTACACATTTTTAGATTTACTGATGTAACATTTGGATAAAAGTCGAACCAATAGAAGGTGGTTCCACACGAATTTATATGTTTACATTGCTAATATATTGTCTGTATTTCATACATGTATATTCACGTTTCGCTACACCCATCCATTTTTCCTTGTAAGTTATTACGTGGCATCCATACTTCAGTACTTCTTGGTTTTAATTGCTACAATGAACGACCGCACACTCTCAAAAGAACGATCCTATGAATGACGCATGACTTCATGCAGGCGGAAAAATCCTAAGCGACTATTAACTCTTCGGGTTTGGAATTTTATAGGCCTCTTGTGAAATGTAAACTGTTTAGATGACGAAGCATGCTAAGATTACACGGACGGACAGCCCAATGCTTTAGTTCGTTGATGCGTGCACTAACATTAAGTTGTATCATGTAAAATAAAACACTGTTTATTATCATGCAATTGTGTTCGGAAATTACAGCAAAAATACGTAAATAAAACATCAAAGAAAACACAGACCGAAACCATTCTCCTTCAAATCAGCAACACTTTTGTTATAAAGTGCAAATGTCAGACAGCCGAATATCAAACAAAATATTAGAGCATTACATATTGATTTTAAATATCTCTATAGTTAAGAGAATAACTTTGTTTTTCATCAATGTTTATAAAATTAACTTGACACAAACGAAATTCGTGTCGCATGCTAGAACCCAATAACAAGGAAAACGATCAAGTTACACTTCTTTGTCACATATGCATACAAGAAATCAACCGATAACACTTTTTTCTTTGCGTAACTCTATCTAGCATGGATGAATTTTCAAATAAAAATGCAAACATGACATACATTGTTTAACATATTCTTAGGCAAACAACCCATATCAAATTCGCTGTCAAAGGTCAAACCGTTGTCTTCAGCATGAATATGCTATACTAACAACTTCGCCGAAGTGTAATGCATTCTGAGATGGAAAAGCAATGCTAAATCCAGGTCCTTAACCCAAAAGTCTCAGGTTAAATGAGAAATGAGAAATTATTTTACGCTTTGACCAATATTTTACAAAAAGACACTTAATGGACGTGCATCTATTTTTAAATCATGTCATATATATTAAAATTAATAAACGTTCGTTAATTTTGAGTGAATGAGGTATTAACGTGTATTAATCATTTAAACCATAGTCTATTTCATACAATACATAATGACGCTGTTTTACACACAGATATGGAAGTTATCCAAACACAGCACATAGATAATTTCACTTACAATTTGGTTTAATTAAGGTTATTTGTAATTACAAGAACTGTCAGAAGAAACATTTCGTCTTTGACACATGTCAAACTAGGGGTAACAAAACCAGGCCTTTTGGGTAAATTCCTTATGGGGAATGTATGTTTAACTCCCTCGATGCATTATTGAGAAATAAGCCGATTACATTTGAATGGCCCATGCATTTCATAACGATATGTAACATTTAATTGGCCTCTACATTTGACAAAATTTGGCATGTAAGGTCATTTTAGGGTAAATTGTTTAAAGATTGAAAATTATCACTCAAGCCATCCCTGAGAAACCATTGTAGCAAAACACTTTTATTTGCTTACAGAGTGCATATGTACATTTTTAAGTGTAAAATTATTTTCAAAAATGTTGAACTTGAGTCACAAAACTTAGCCTACAAAAAGACACTTAATTACAAAACATCAACGGCAATACATGAACATGCATATGATCGTCAATTGTGTGAACATCTGAACTAATGAAGCAAAGCCTTAAAATAATTTGTCGAAGCTTAAGAACACCTGATTCCGCGCGTAATTTAATTGGAAAATCTTAACTAAAGAATCCTCAACCATGGATTGTTCAAACCTGGGAAAACTTGTCTCAGATCCCGCTTGTAATTTGAGGGCAGCTCGTTGTACAGCTTTTGCGATCTCTCGTACTTGTCCACTAACTTCGCCTTGTGTTTCTGATCGTCCTCTATAGCCTTCTTCAAGCCCTTGCTCGGTTGTTTCTGAAAAAAATAATCGATGGTGCAAATAATGGTGTGCTATAAAAGTTCGATTCTGCAACTAAAAATACTTAAAATGTATGAGTTCTAAAAAAATAATCAGTTTTCCCGACGTGTCGTTGTTTCTTTAGACTTCCCACAGTTTATTTAGACTTGTAAATCGAGCAGTTTCTTTAAACTGGTAAATTTGTCTTAAGACTAGGTTTTTTGTAGAAAGATCAACGTTTCTTTAGTGAAGTAATATTATCATAGAACTGTCATGGTTTTTTACAAACTTATCCCAAACGTGTTCTATTCTTGCTTGCATAGAAAGCATTCTATTAAAATTGGCCTTTTTACTAATATAGTTGTGATTCCTATGTCGTTAGGGTTTCCCAATTGCTTAAGCAGCGGATGTTCAAGTGTTGAACAGAGGCACTCGTTTATAACATCAAATTAAAGTTTAACGACTTAACATTAGCCTTAAGACCACTGCAACTCTCTAGGGGAATAGGGACAACTCAAATGGAAACAGGTATGACTCAATTTTAAACAACTGGCAATTTGCAATGTTCAGAGGGATAACTTAGTACGCCTCATTATTGCGCAAGGGATAAACCACTATGGAAATAACGGCAACTCACGAAGGAAATAGGAACAACTTACTTTGGGCACAGGGACAACTCAATGCATTAAGGCTCACAATGGACAAAGGTACCTCACTATTGGAACAGGGACAACTCAACTCATTATGGCTCACTATTATAAAAGGGACAACTCACTATGGGAACAGGGACAACTCAACTCATTAAGGCTCACTATGGAAAAAGGGACAACTCACTATGGGAACAGGGACAACTCAACTCATTAAGGCTCACTGTGGAAAAAGGGACAACTCACTATTTAAAAAGGGATAACGCAACTCGTAAAGGCTCACTATGGAAAAAGGGACAACTCACTATGGGAACAGGGACAACTCAACACATTCAGGCTCACTATGGAAATAGGGACAACTCACTATGGGAACAGGGACAACTCAACTCATTAAGGCTCACTATGGAAAAAGGGACAACTGACTATGGAAAGAGGGACAACTCAACTTATTAAGGCTCACTATGAAAAAAGGGACAACTCATGAAGGGAACAGGGACAACTCAACTTATTAAGGCTCACTATTGAAAAAGGGACAACTCACTATGGGAACAGGGACAACGCAACTTATTAAGGCTCACTATGAAAAAAGGGACAACTCACGAAGGGAACAGGGACAACTCAACTCATTAAGGCTAACTATGGAAAAAGGGACAACTCACGATGGGAACAGGGACAACTCAACTTATTAAGGCTCACTATGAAAAAAGGGACAACTCACAATGGGAATAGGGACAACTCAACTCATTTAGGCTCACTTTGGAAAAAGGGACAACTCACGAAGGGAATATGGACAACTCAACTAATTAAGGCTCACTATGGGAACAGGGACAACTCAACACATTCAGGCTCACTATGGAAAAAGAGACAACTCACCATGGGAACTGGGACAACTCAACTCATTAAGGCTCACTATTGAAAAAGGAACAACTCACTATGGGAAGAGGGACAACTCAACTTATTGAGGCTCACTATGAAAAAAAACAACTCACGAAGGGAACAGGGACAACTCAACTTATTAAGGCTCACTATCGAAAAAGGGACAACTCACTATGGGAACAGGGACAACTCAACTTATTAAGGCTCACTATGAATAAAGGGACAACTCACGAAGGAAACAGGGACTACTCAACTCATTAAGGCTCACTATGGAAAAAGGGACAACTCACTATGGGAACAGGGACAACTCAACTTATTTAGGCTCACTTTGAAAAAAGGGACAACTCACGAAGGGAATAGGGACAACTCAACTCATTTAGACTCACTTTGGAAAAAGGGACAACTCACGAAGGGAATACGGACAACTCAACTCATTAAGGCTCACTATGGGAAAAGGGACAACTCACTATGGGAACATGGACAACTCAACTCATTAAGGCTCATTATGGAAAAAGGGACAACTCACTATGGGAACAGGGATAACTCAACTCGTAAAGGCTCACTATGGAAAAAGGGACAACTCACGAATGGAATAGGAACAACTCAAAATAGGAATATGGTCAATTAATTATGGGCATTGGGTAATCATTATTGGAAAAGAGATTATTTGCGATATGAATAGGGACAACTGTCTATCAGAATAAGGTAACTCAACATGGGAATATGGAATATTCGGCATGGATATAGGGACAACAAAATATGGGAATAATAATAACTTACTTTGTGAATAGGGAAACTCAATATGCGGATAGGAGTAAGGCTACCTTTTCCGGATCGACCCCTTTGTCAAGCTTCTCAATGATGACTCTTACGGCGTCGTCCTTCGTTTTGATACCCATGCCCTTCGCATTGACGTCGATGAGCTTAAAGACGTCAAACGCAGTCTTCAGGTCGGGTATCTTAAATCAGAAGGATGTTCAAGTGGTTATGGGCGTGTCTTATCAACGACATAACAACATATTAAATTAATAACTGAATATTTCATTTTTAGAACAAATTATATTTCTGAAAAGAAGGGAATATAAGAGACACAATGGAACTGAAGAACATACCTCAAATTGAATAATAATACTTTTTGTGATAAGTATTAATTGTTTCAAAAAGGTTGTTGCATTTATAATCAGTTATTAAACGATCTACATTGTCGAATTTCCAGTGTATACTAATTGAGGTAATTTTTTTTATAACCGTTCTTAATGCTCATAATACGGTTTGTGCAAACGCAGCTGGGACCCATACATTGTTATCAGATCATATTCATAAAGAATACTAGGTTAGCGTTGAATACAGAGAATGTTGCGAGGCTTAGAACGCCGGAGCGCGAGCCTTGGCGAGCGTATGTTGCGAGGCTTAGAACGCAGGAGCGCGAGCCTTGGCGAGCGCTTTCGGTGTTCGAGCCGAGCAACATAAACTTCTCTGTATTCAACGCTAATCCTAGTATTCTATTTATCCCATTTGATTTTTTTTCAACGTGACATTTAACATTAATAGATCTGATAACCTTAACAATAATTTTAATTCAGTCTTAAAAGCGCTTAAAATCTAACGAATGTAACCATGCGTAGTGATATAAATGTAGTTGTTCTGGTACGCAAAATAGTCTTTAAAAAAATCACACACAAACTGTAAAACAAGTAAAAATATCACCATATGCCTCGATTCAATTTTACGCAGTATCCGAATAGTAACACATTACAACCGCAAAAAGACTACTTTACTATAATTCATTTTATATTCGAAAGAAAATGATCAAAATCCAATATGGCGGCGGTTGCTACCTGACAAAATGATGTCGATGTCAACATACATGTACACCGTCGACGACCTTGACAATTTTGACGAGTAAGCAGATAATTGCAGCGACTGACACTTTATTTGACCTTATATACAGGGCAATACGTTTTCCGACTTCGAACGACGAATTTAAGTACGCGCAGAACGTGTTTTTATATAATGTTATGGGTATGCCGTGTGTGATCAGATGCATCAATGGCGGTTATGTTAAAATCATTTTCCCGAGAACAGGGAACGACAAAAGTACAAAAAGCAAAACACGTTCGAACTAGTATCTTACTTTAATTATCCTTTAAAATCCATCTAATAATCCATTTAACTCAATAATTGACGATTTTGCATCTAGGGTCTTTAATAATTATTTTAGCATAGTTAAATAAAGACCGTTATGCCATCATTTCTGTGTTCTTCTTGAACCCCCTTTGTAGAGGAACCAAACAATCCTATCACTATATTCAAATGAGTTTACGAACTCAATAACTTTCTTCTTCGTTACACGCTACGTCATGTACTCTACATTACTGCTGTTAAAATGAACCGGAGCAGTTTATCAAATAATTTAGCCGTTGGTAAACTCGGTTGCATTTGCAGATTTCTGCATACAAACATAATTATGTTTAAACTTGCACACTTTTTTATTTGTCTATGGTTAATGCGCTTATTGTACAAGAAAATAATTTAATATATAAATACACAAAGAATGAAAACAATCCATTACACAACAAATAAATGAGTGGATAATATCCGTGTACAAAATGGGACGTTCCGAATTCCAGTGTGGTGCTATTTTTACCATCTTATACTTTACACAGCTCTATGCCTAACGTGAATTAAATCGGAAAGCAAATATTGCAGATTATTTATGAATTGTGCGATATTTGTATGGCTTGTTGTACATTCTTAAATCTCAAAAGTATATGCATGGGTTATAAACTATGCACATTACACGAAATAAGGAAGATGCGATAAATTGACAATTCAAATATGTCAATATACAGTACATGTACATGTGAAATAAGTTGCGTTTATAATAAATCGTCAAAATTTTTTTGGGGGGGTTGGGGGAATGATGCAATAAGTGTAATTTCAGCTGATTCATCATTTTACGGATGGCGAAAAATTATGTCATATAACTAGATTTAAAGGTTGAAGGTCGTATAATTTTGAAGCTAAAGTGTTCTCGACTTTATTTCTTATGAAAAATCATTCAGTGGTAAAGTAAAGAATAGTCCGTGCACGCGACAGGTATATCCCACAGTGTTGAATACATAATAGTACATTTCATAAGGTGTTATACCGTCAATGTCGCGTTGAAAATGGGATACAAGAGTCCTCTATGCACACTTAATTGCGTTTAAATGCCTCCATGAATACTTAATTGTATATAACCGACAGCTTTAGTCGGAGATTTACATTATTGGTTTATTGAAGCACACATGACAACGCGTTATTTGACTTGAAAATGAACAATGCATTCATTACACGAAAAGAATAATGTCTGTAAAATTAAAGGAGGAAGTGATTAAAATTTAAACACATGCTCGAATGACATGCATCAGGTAAAGAATAAGATTTACCCAAAAGCTCGGTTTGCATTCATTTTGTAATTCAAATGGATTAAGCATAATTAACGAAATACAATACGATAACAGTTAGTGGGGTATTAATAACTATAGGATCTTGCATGAGTGGTCGTTTTGTATTGAATTTATAAAACGAGTCATCTAAATAAAGATAAAAACGAGGCTTGTCGAGTTTTTATCTTTATCTAGATGACGAGTTTAATAAATTCAATACCAAATGACCACGAATCTAAGATTCTATTTATAGCATTACCAACACATTTTCTTTTTATTTTATGCTCTTTTCACCGTTTATTCACATTGTAAAATAGTTTAAATGAAGAAATTCGCTGGAATAATGACGTCATTTCCTCACAAAATGACGTCATTTCACAGAAATATATTAACTAGTGTAATAACACCCGTTTAATAAACAAAATTGAGCATTACGTTATTTCACTCCTGGAGCGTAGGTAATGTTATAAACATGCTTTGACGTTGAAAATTACCTTCGGTTATTTAATTATGAGAATTGCCTTAATATAAAAAACTTACAAAAATGTAAGCATGGAATTACTTTTTTAGCAAAAAAAAAGGCATTCGCTTTAATTGAACTAATTATGTATGCTTTTTTTCATTTGTAAAAATAAGAATCTTAGCATACCTGTTGCAATCTTTACATGTGTTTTACCATTTTTACAATTACCGATATCTAAACATGGCAGATCTTTTTAATATGGACAGATAACACCGAGTGACAAATTGATTTATGAGATGTAATAAGTTCAAAAAAGTTACAAACCTTAAAATAACAACCGAGCGGACATTTACAATCGTTGACATAACACCTAGCATACCTTATAAATGTTAAATATGACAAGCTAGCTTTCCCAATGCCGGACATAACAATCTAGCAGACATTATCAATACTGGACATAAGATCCTAGCAGACATGTACAGCCCTGAACGTAAGAACATTGCAGACAATTACAACCCTAGACATAACAATCTAACCAATATTTACAATTTTGGACATAAGAACATTGAAGACATTTACAATCCTGTACATTACAACATATCAAAACTTGACAAGTCTGGAAAAAAGCAACAAACTAGTAGACATTACAATCGTGGAAATAATACTTAGCAGACATTAAAATGATAATTATAACAACTCGGCATTTAAAATCAAAGACGTAACCATTAAATTGCAATATTGGACATAAGAACCAGGCAGACGTTTACAACTCTGGAACAACAAACTAGCAGACATTAACAACTCTTGACAAAATAACAACGCTGAAATTAACAACTCTTTATATAACAACCTAGCAGTCATTTACTTCTCTAAATATTAGAATCTAGCCGAAATTTAAAATCCACATACGAATCCAGCCGACACTTACAATCCTTCATATAAGAACATAGCCGATATTAACAATTCATGAATTAAGATCCCATCAGGCGTTTACACATTTCATATCATATTTATCTAGCAGACATTTACAAACCTGAATAAAACAACATAGTGGACATTAAAGGGGCCTTTTTATAGTGTTAGTAAATTGACAAAATGAAAAAAAGTTGTTTCAGATTTGCAAATGTTCGTTTTAGTTCTGATATGTGTGAGGAAACAGTAATACTCAACATTTACCATGTTCTGAAATATCCATTATATGTCTCTGTTGACGATTTAAAAACCTGAAAATTATAAAGCGTTGCAAAGCGAAACGATTGAATAATTTAGAAAGTTCTGTTGTTGCCTTTATTTTTTATGAAACTACGAGGATTGCTTATATATAGAATAAAATACATCTCTCATTGTATGAGCACGGTTGGCTGAGTGGTCTAAGCGGTAGACTTTTACTCCAGTACTCATTGGTTCGAGCCCAGTTGAGGGTTACTTTTTTATTTTGTGATTTGTATTCTTTTTTTGTTTTAACTGGACCTTTTAAGATCCAATGTTTACATTTATCAATATAAAGCATTTAATGACAAACTTCAATACATGCCAAAATCTGTGAAAAGGCCCCTTTAACAATTCTGTACATATCAAGAGGCCTTTCACAATCCAGGAAAAAAACCTATTAAGACATAAACTGCTCTAGACATAATAGCATACAGGAGTTTGTTTCAGATCTGAACAAAACAACTTGGCATTTCGTTTCCGACATGACCGACAAAAAACCTGGTATATATTTTTAGATCTGACCATACAACCATGGCAGAGCATTTAAGACGCGAACATATCAAATAGTTAGATGTTTCAATGACTTCAACAAAGATACTTGGTACTCGCTTATAGACCTAAAGAATACGAAATGGTAGATTGCATACATAAACCAAACAACGCAGCAGATGTTTCAGACCTGAAAAAGTATAGTTGTAGTTTTTTTGCCGCCTCGAAAATAACGATCTTCACGTTCCTGGACATGCAAACTTGATAGGCCCTTGTCGACCACTTCATTTAACCAGGTACGCGTAAAGATATTTGCCTTTAGCTGGATCTTTCAAACCCGTAGATCTTTACAAACATGGGAAAACAACCTAACCTAACAAATCAATTTGGTAGGCAATTCCATAACTGGCAACAACTATAACATTATACACCTGTAAAGGACCAAATACCACAAGTTCATAATGCACACATATTTAATAGATACGCAGAAACACAATGTTGCTTAAACAAGTAAAGCTGAAATATCGTTTCCAAATACTTAGATGTCGCGTTTCTCGCGTTTGATTGTTATTTGTCATGAGATTAGTCCTCTGGCCAGTCTCCTGGAAATATGTGAAAAGCTTCGCTGACAGATCTCATTCGATTGTAATATTGTAATATCGCCGACAAATCTATCAACAGTACCAAAGAAACAATTATGCAAGCAAACGCACTACAATAGGCAGTAATATAATGTGCATAATGTACACGGAATGCGCGTATACACGGCAGACAAATGCAGGACACGAAATGACCAGGAGCAGATTTGCTGTATATTTCGGAACAAGATAAAGTAATAACACAATGCGCACAGAATCCGTTCAAACCTTTTTGGTGGAAAACATGTTACACGGCATATTGCGATGATAGATTTTCCGTTCTGAGCTTGACCTCGGATGTTGCATTTGCTTTATTTTAATTCACCTTTAAAATGAGGTGGAACCAATGAAATGATCAGCCTTTGGCTGAAAAATGTGGTTTAATGTCCTGTTAGATCCAGTAACAGAGGACGTAATCACGCGACAGTCAATACATTCGAGATAAATAGCGAATATAAATACGTCGCGAAAAACTTTCTTGCTGATATGGCTGAAAAGTGAGCGGTATTTAAACGATTAACACAACTAATGACGGAGAAAAAACCTGGCATGGATGTCGCCATTTTGACTATCATGTGATGACCCCCCCTCTGAGTTTGCTTTCGCAATGCTTTTGATCTTACATTATATTACAGGTATTGTTTATTTTTAAAGACATACCGTCAACATTTAAGTAGACAAAGCTTGATCTCTTTCCACATGCGCATGAAGTGTGAACGCTTGCTAAAGGTCGTTAGTTTACATATTGTATGAATGGTTATACCACGCATTTAACATTGTTCATGATACAAAAACTCGCTGACCTATGTTTTGAAACCCAAACGGTTTTACAAGTTGTATTTCAATCTTACCTGAAAAGCGTTTTCTTTACTCTGTATATACCAGCTTGGATCTCTCTTTGCCGACATTATTCCGTTTTACACTCGTCTGAAATACATAAAACTAATAGTGAAATGCAATATTTAAATAATTGCTCATTGAAGTATTTCGCACTCAATGAAATATCATCATTCCGTTTTAAAAGGTATATGCGATACTTTTTTAATGTATACAAAGTTTAAAAACCAACGAAGCGAAGCAGTGTGAATAGATATTTGTCAAACAGCGGGTAGCTATACCTTCGGTAATGTTAAGATTTAGTACGCTCCTCAAATACGAATTCAAACTTCCGCGTTGTCACCTGAATGTTAATTAAATGCTGCACATTCTGATTAATAGATCTACCTATGTATATGACAAACCAAGGGCAGAAACAAAAGACGTTTGTTAGGCGTAATTCGAGTAGGAAGTTTATGAATACGCTTATATGAAATTAATATTGGTTTCTCCAGTTCCGTTTACTAATTCATATTTATATCTACTGGCGCATAACAATGCAATTCGCAAACAATAAAAGTGTCGGCGCTTCAAATCGTTATAAAAAGAAACGGAAAATTCAGTCAATAGATTAAAACAAATTCGATGCGCTTCGTGTAACAGCCAGACATATGCGTCAATCTGAATTAAATTAATTTAATGGACTATGACATTCAATTAGTAAGAATGTGATTAAATGTTTTTTCACAGCTGACATGAACATATTCTGCTACAAAAGAAACGGGTTTAAAAATATAAGTCAACACTGACCTTTTAATTCAACCGTTTACGACGCGTGAAAAGGGCGCGCGGGAAGAATGCTGCCATCGGATTGCACGTATCCCTCTCTGGAAGAGATTGAGGGAACTGAGGATCTTTTAGATTTTGTAACGATAGCGGAGGAAAACCACGTGGACTATACTGGTCTGGAGTCGGTCCCGGAGCTGAAAGAGAGGCTGGTGCTAGAGTACTGGCGACGTAAAGGACGCAGACTTCATGTGGAGGTTCGTTACTTATGTATCTGTTGCTTATTACTAATAGTATTTGCCAGTGTCAAGAAGTTCTGTTCTTGCCGCACGTCTGCGAACTAAATATAATGTTGTCATATCTCATTTTGATGGTTAAGTTGTATACTATAATACTCTTTTTGCATTATCCTTAATAGTGTTGTTACATTAGGGTGTTCTTTATAAATGGAAACTATTTTCCTTGAAGTCAATATAAAAGATTAAGACAGTTCGTATACGATGGTAAAAATGCACCTTTTATAACCGATGGACATTATAAAAACCTGCTTGTAAAATACTACATGTGTATGCATATTTTATTTAACACAATTATGTTTCAGTTTATAACTTACAAGTATAATAATTATTTGGACCAATGCAGATTTGAATAAAAATCGCTCCATACCACTTTCATATGATTAATTTTAGTTCAAAAGCGAATGCACTTAAGCGCTACGAATAAGATCAAATCTAGTTCTAAGAATCATAGTAAAATGGGTTTTCTTCTTGAAACCCACAATTATTAAATAAGGTTTTGATTTACTTATATGCTAACAAGCCAGTTACAATACCAATAGTACACAGCGAGTTTTGCTGCGTCGGAAATAACCTAAACGTGCAAGGTTTGAGTGATTAAACTAACAGCCAAGCACCAGACAAAAATTACGATTGTCATAATCGGGAAAATTATTGCAATATACTGTTATCACCAGATCTTAGTTTTTTCTTCGCTAATGAGAATCTGGATTCAATTTTGAGTTTCGTTAGTAGTTTAAAAAGGTCGCCTTAATCATAGAACAATCAGAGTACCGGTACTTCGTTGTACAATTGTGATTAGAGACAGCTCTCTGTGATAAAAGAACGTTTAAATTATGTTAATGTTAACACACTTTTTATATTTGTATACGACTGTTACGATAGGAAAAACATTGTGAAAATTTTGTTTTAGATGCTCACACTTTTTTCCTTATTTCGACAAGTCTGTTTACAGTGTTGAAAACGCGTACAATTAGGATATAGAAAAGTATCATAGCATGATGAAACACGAATCTTGTTTCTTAGGCATTTTAATATGTATGTCATATTGTGGCATAACTACGGAGTACCGTTAGTGCCGTCGTGGTTACACATTAAAATCCAGAGGGCGAGAATGCGAGAACGTGATAGAACGATGGCGACAATGCGATGACGACAGTGCAGCAATACGATGGCGACAATCCGATAGTACGATGGCGAGAATGCGAGAACGCGATAGTACGACGACGACGATTCGACAATACGATGGCGACAGTGCGATGGTGCGATGGCGACAATGCGATAGTCATTTCGTACTGTCGCCATCGTATCATCGCATTGTCGCCATCTTACTATCGCATTGTCGCCATCGTATTGTCGCAATATCGTCATCGTATTGTCGCATTGTCGCCATCGTACTATCGCGTTCTCGCATTTTCGCCATCGTACTATCGCACTGTCGTATTGTCGCACTGTCGTCATCGTATTATCGCACTGTCGCCATCGTATTGTCGCAATGTCGTCATCGCACTGTCGAATTGTCGTCATCGTACCATCGCGTTCTCAAATCCTCGCCATCGTACTATCACATTACCGCCATCGTATGGTCGCAATGTCGTCATCGTATTGTCGCATTGTCGACATCGTACTATCGCGTTCTCGCATTCTCGCCCTCTGGATTTTAATGTGTAACCACGATGGCCCTAACGTATTCCGTAAATTACGGACATGATTGCCGAACATCAATGGTACAATTAAGATTGTTTTAAAACTGTTTTTGAGCATTCGGAAAGAAAACTTGATTAGTTGGTTCATTCATATTTGAAGTAAAAAAATAATTGGAAACAACTTTAGTTTTCTTGCATTTTTTAATAATGGCATTTGTTTTGGAATAACGTAAAACAAAAATATGACGACTATCTAAATTATGTATTCGACTCCGCGAGATCTAACGCGCGAACCATTGGGCAACACACCTTATCCCCGCCTCCTACCCACCCCGAACAAATCCTTTGCAATTCATAAATGTACATAATACACATAAATACACTTTTAAAAAATAGGTTTTTAGCGAGTAATATGTTTGTTGGTAGGGGACCTGTATAATGTAGATCCGTTTTGGAATCTACGAATTTCTTTTAAATTGCCAATATCACAACATGTCCTTTTGAATATTTAACCTTCATCGTTTTTAGTATACCAAGTAAACATTTCACATCGTCTTATGAGATTTATGAAAACACACACACACACACACACACTATTTTCTGTGCTTTGTCTTATAACTTATACTTTCTCTCAAGATGAATTGTACAGGCTCTTTTCTGCATCGACAAGTATCAATAACATACTTTATTACACATCAGCCGTTATTTGGCGCGGAATTTAGGCCAGCATGTAATGACGTATCTGTAAATTGACCAGAGAAAGGATGGCCAACATTAAACAACACGAGAGGTGCACTCTTAACGCTAAATTGCCGAGACCCATGAATAGGTTAGTACACTAATATATTGATGCAGAATAATACTAATAAACATAATATTGTGTTCCTGTATTTGAACCAGAATCGTTCGTTTACCAGCCGATTTTCTTCTTCTAAAACAAAAATCGACCTCGTTAACGAATTGTGTAAATGGTTTTAAAACATTTATAAATGCTCATTAATACCCGTGATAGAGGGGGGGGGGGGGATACGTCAACGTGATAATTACACACATGCAACCACATTGCCTTGCAATTATGTAAACTTTCTTTTAATTTGATATGGTCTGGTCCTACACTTATAACCAATAATACATTCTTAACTTAATAGTATAAATAGTATAATTTGAAAGACGATTTGCGGTTAACACTGAATTTAAATTATGAGTGTGTTAATATTTACTCCACAAAATTAAGTACAAATATTTTTCTTATTAAAATGTTATACTTAATGTTCTGCTAATCCTTAAAATAATCAAGACATGACGCCGGTACGTTCGACTTGTATTGGCAAGTCTTAAAACTGGAACAAGCGTATTTAAATATTAAGGCGGTCGCTAGTGTTTAATAATCAAAACATCCGATGGCAACTTAAACCTCGGGGAAAACCCGCCAGCTTGACTCTGCACATTTCTACCTCCTCAGACTTCCGCCTTCTTGTGTTTAAATACCGCACCCTTTGTTGTGTGGTGAATGCCAATTGTAATTGGACACCGCAAATACAAGCGATTGAATAATGCTTTAAATCAACAATCAATACTAGTACTACTACTACTACTACTACTACTACTACTACTACTACTACTACTACTACTACTACTACTACTACTACTACTACTACTACTACTACTGCTACTGCTACTTCTACTACTACTACTACTACTACTACTACTACTACTACTACTACTACTACTACTACTTCTACTACTACTACTACTACTACTACTACTACTACTACTACTACTACTACTACTACTACTACTACTACTACTACTACTACTACTACTACTACTACTACTACTACTACTACTACTACTACTACTACTTCTACTACTACTACTACTACTACTACTACTACTACTACTACTACTACTACTACTACTACTACTACTACTACTACTACTACTATTACTACTACTACTACTACTACTTCTTCTTTTACTACTACTACTACTACTCCTACTACTACTACTTCTACTACTACTACTACTACTACTACTACTACTACTACTACTACTACTACTACTACTACTACTACTACTACTACTACTTCTACTACTACTACTACTACTACTACTACTACTACTACTACTACTACTACTACTACTACTACTACTACTACTAGTGATGATGAATATGAATATGATGATGGTGATGATACTTTTTATTAGTAGTAGTATAAGTATATCATTACTATTTAAATGCATTCGAAACTAAAATATCATTTTATAAAGCTATAATTAAACAGTTCAATCAACATTAGTATCAATACACGTTGTTCGATGGTTATATGCACAGAATAAGCCGATTTTAAACAGAACGCTGTTATTTTCAAAGCAAGTACAGCTGGATTTAAAATTTGTCACCTCTTCCTTGTCAATAGATCAATATATTTTCAGTGCAAACATGTTATTTGAAACGAAAACAGTTCCCAATCAGATCTCAAATAATACCCGTGGTTCTAATCTGCGGCGGAAACAATGGAACAAAGGACTTGCTTGCACGGTAGAATCAATGTTCTTTTGAAATTGACACTCAAAACTTTGGCAGTCTTTGAACATAAATAATTCGTTTCATTATTTCATTTTTATAGATTATATCTGTAAAAATTGTATAAGAAAAGAAATAGCAACTATAATTTTGATATCGTTGCTAAAGAAATAATAAATCAGATCGCACCTTTTACACCAGAGGCGCACACGTATATTTATGAGGATTGTTCAAATAGTAACACTTTCTTACACTCTGTTCTATGATTGAAAAATCGTTTCTTAATTAATTAAAACGGCTTTAATTGTTTGATCATCATAAAATTAACATTTTAAAACCATGATAAAATCATCATTTCTAAAATGCAGGGTCATCTAACAGTTGGTAGATGAGGGGAGATTTGTCATTTGATACCCCTCCCCCCGCCGTAATGGGCGGTACGATGAAATGAAAAGTCATAGCACTGCTTAAAATTTAAATTACTATCAACAGCAACTTCAAACGAATAATTACACCGCAGAATGATATTGGTTGGAAACTAGAGAGCTTAAAGAAATACATCGCCAGCCTCATTTTAATTTTACTTGCATCAAAAGCAGTAAATATGTCATTAGAAGAGGACTAAGAAGACATAGCGGCCTCGCTTTAGCCCCTCATATTAAATTCGGAATGATTAAAGCCATTGACCAGTATTTAAGATGGCTGAATCACAACTCCGCAAACTAATTTTGTGAGCTACTACTATGGGTTTTTTTCATCTTTAAGTTCGCAGTCCGATATTTTTTACAGCATCTACGATGTTCTGAATTTTGCTAGGGATTTAAGAAATTATATTTTAACCATACTAATCATATTATACTTAAACTTGACAAAAAATAACTGATTTCGTTTGCAAGAATGTAATAGAT
Organism: Dreissena polymorpha; assembly: GCF_020536995.1. Taxonomy (NCBI): domain Eukaryota; kingdom Metazoa; phylum Mollusca; class Bivalvia; order Myida; family Dreissenidae; genus Dreissena; species Dreissena polymorpha. The sequence continues at coordinate 158,837,700 of NC_068355.1, forward strand.
CTCACAATGACCCTAATCATATCGATACGTTTAGAGATCGCCAGCCACGAACATTTTATTTTTTAAATCCACAATCCATTTAGTGAAATTGAAGCAATGTCTAGTTTAAACCTATATGTAAAGACTAGGAGTATCGAACGGTCTGAAGAAATACGTTTTACATTGAATACTAAACTTTTTATGTTATTGGTTTTATAATAGGAATGTATAGCGTACTGTACCCGGAAGTTTTCCAATCAACCAATCGCCATAGATATTTTGAATGCTAAGGCACGATCTGAAGTAATTGAATAGCTTTATACACGTCTCGCAATGCCACAATTTATGTAACACGTGCCAACCAAGCATAGTTAATAACATGTCGCTCACACAAATGCGTGATAAACTAACATGTGAAGCTACTTTGGTGTTTTGATTTTAAAATAAAAATGCTTCTTATGTAGATAAGAGTTTGGACTTTCCAGTCTCGTTTCCGGTACTACGATGCGACGTGATTATGATTAACACATGCCTTTGAAATGCTGAAAAGTATGTCTGTATTTACTTTAAAATTTCTGGAATAAGAACAGAACACAATCAGAACAGGGGAATACCTCTGAATGTAAGTGATCTCTGCAAAGATTAAAGAGTTCTAAATATATAAACAATATCGGAAATCTAAAAAAAAGACAATGGAACATATATTGACAGTAGAAGATATAGATGCGCTTGATGATATAGGGACGGCGTTTGAGATATGTGAGACGTATGATATCCCCACAGTGGGACTTGACACATTAGAAGACATTGTTAAACGTCTCAAAATGCATTACCTTGCCAGAAAACATGGCAGTTACAGGAAAATGGTATGTAGCTGTTGTACTATGGATAATCTCCTTTTTCTATTATAAACTTAAAGTGATATTATAGACATTTTTACTGTTGAATTGAGCTGAAAAGAATTAACAGGTCAAAAGAGTTAGTTAAAATGTGGTTACTTATCAATTATCTGCAAATCATCTTGCTACCGGTTGTTTATAAAAATATATTTTATATTCTTTATATTCGATATCTTACGTGACCCACCCAGTCCCGTAAGACGAAATGATCCTTAAAACAAAATTGTGTCTTTGTGTCGTATGAAGGAATCTTCACTAAAACTAAATTTAGGTTCACATCGTATATGCATGACCAGTTGTCAAACGAAAGTACGGTTGATATTCAAATGCATTATTTTTCTCTTTCCGGGATATTGTTTTAGTATGTTGATGCTGCATTAACAAATATAAGTGTATATGAAGTGAAAACACCAAAAATATACAACGGTTGCGATAGACACCTATAAACTGTTAGATGCCCATAATATCACTTTAAACTCGCAATTATATAAATGTTCATAAAATTGAAGTGATTTTGTTTAACACGTTTCTAATTTATCACGCTCTTTCTTTTCTTACAAAAGGTACTGTCGGAATCGGAAATAATTTTTCTGAACGATTCTAAACACGTACTAGTATTGAATAAAAATACAAGCATACACATAGGTGTATATTATAAGATTATGTCATATATTTTTGTGTTCATGTTGAAAGTTGTTTAATATACTCAAACATGTTGACTTATTAAAAAAAATAACAAAACAAATTCATTCCATAATAAACAACGACTGTAAATGAACTCCACTTAAACGATCGGTTCAAATTAAAAGTTGGTTATACATGTATTCGGACGACATGCTAACAGAAACGTACATATCGGTAATTTGACTGGTTGTTAACAATAAACGCGAAACCGGCATGATATGTGTATACATAAGAATTGACGGATTATCGCCTGTTTGAGTTTAAGCAATAATTTAGAGTTCTTCGTTAAAAGCAACCTTCATCGAAACGACAAAACGTTGGTTGCCGTACAAAATGCCAAAATAAATAGGCATGTTTTAGGAAAAGCATTTGTGGAACAATTTCCTTTATTTCGTGATCTTTTAATGAAGATTAAACAAGACATCCAAATGTGTTACTAAATAACCCAATATCCGTTGAAATGTATGGAGAACCTATTTTAAACTACCCACTTGTCTGTTAGAACGTGTTCTGATGTGGCTTATATTGATATTGCAAATAGAAGCACGTGTAAATGAGTTGTCTGAAGCATACATACAAGTTTTATGTTACTGCATTAATTGTATTTATATATGTTTAAATCTCAGTCAGTGACGAATTTAATTTAAATATTTAGTTGGTATTGTGTGTTGTTTAATAAGGAATGACCATAAAATCGTTCAAACAAATGATTGATTATATTTTATTAAAGCAGTTGCAGTTTTGCGTAATGAATATGTGTAAGCACAAAAGGAAGTTAAAATAAATATTTCTGTTTTACTTTTTATTAAAAATACCTTTTTTACCTTCCCATAATGAGCTTTGCCTCTCTTGATAAACGAGGCTGGCAATTTAATGTGGGCTACTAAATGAAACCATGTTGGATAAATGCTTTCAAAGCTTTAATTTTTATGAAATTCGATTCCGTTAAGAGAAATATGCAGTGTTGACAGAAATTAAAATTAAAAATGCACTCATGAAAACCTAAACGCTCACAATATTTCTAAATATGCGAACGAAACTATATCTTACTTTAGCATTAAACGATTTCTTGTTTATCATTTAAAATGGAAATGTTAAACCATTACTTATATTGGCAACTGCATGTTGTTATTTTTTAGCGTTGCTTAATAATGCAGACTTATAATCCATCTCACATAATTTTAACAGAAAAAAATGTTTCTACCAACATTCAAAATAATACCGATTCAACTCACCCTTGATAGATCAGCGAGTCCATGGCTCGTGATGGCAAGGAAGACAAAACTAAGCGACAACAATTGATCGAGATGTTCCAGAAACTGCTGCAGATAGTTCAGCCCTCCGATGAGTCCCACAATCAAAAGTTCGTGAACGACTTTCTCTCCAGCGACGGAACAACGGATAACATTCTGGAAGACTGCAACAAGCGCATTCGCGAGTTGGGAAAAGACGAGGCGGTCCTGCTGGTAGCAGGTATCAACTTTTTAAATGTTAAAACTTAAAACCATACTCGTTATCACTGGTATTGTTTGTAAATAAAGATTTATTATGTCAATGTTTACAATTTGTTTACCAAAAGTATTGCAAAATTTTGTAAGCTGTAACGTTGTGGTACTATTGAATCGAATTTGAATCGAATATCGATGCCTATCAATATATTTCTTAACGATGTATCATGTATTCCTAAGGTGAAACAAATGCAGGTAAAACAAGTTTCTTGAACCTGCTGTTTGGGATGGATATTCTCAAAGTTAGCGCGCTGTCGTGCACCTCCCTTATCACCTCTGTACGATACGGCCCGAGGCAACTGTTCAAGGTCATCTACAAGGACCAAAGCAAGCCCATTTTTGAGACGGAAAGCCTCGATACGTTTCACAATATCGCATTTCCTCGTGGGAAAGAGAGGGAGATAGATCACGGAGTGAAGGAAGCACGAGTCTATTTGCCATTAGATATTCTTAAGGTAATACACATGTCATTTATGTTCAAGCATAATGAACCTTAATAGTGTTATACATATTTAAGACGTTTTCTTATTTTTGAGCTAGCTGTGTGATATGGTATTGTTCCTATTTTTGTTTTAAATGTTGTTCACATGTATAAATTGTGTGTCGTATAATAAAAATGCAACCAAACAACTAATGCAGGGTGGCCTTGTTCTTACGGATTCACCGGGTATTGGCGAGAACGACTTTTTGGAAGACTATTTAATGGAGTACATAGCCGAGAATGACATACTCGGCTTCATCTACGTAATATTCTCCGACAATGCCGGTGGTGTTCAGGAAGACAGGGTATGCATCCGTTTATTTAATATAGTAATAAAACAGTTATGAAATAGAACGGAATTTCATAAACACATACATTTATAGAAGTTTTACTGTTGTTTTGAAATGATGTTTGCGGTCTGTAAAACTTGTTTTAAATCTATAAAATTGTATACATTACTTTATGAAAATTTAAAAAAACAATTATCAATTTGACAGTTTTGTGTTAGTGATATCAATGAATAATACTTACTGAACACACAAATGTAACCATATATGGACAATTGAAAATTAAAAAAGGGGGAATATCATTTCAGCTACTTCAATTACTAAAACTTGTTATGCAAGAGCAAAAGAAGAACGACAAAGCACTTCCGTTTGACCCCAAAGCCGCCCTGTTTGTAGCCAACAGATTCGATGCCGTTGAGGAATCGGCAAAAGAAACAGTCAAGGACCATATAACATCTAAACTGAAGAGCTGTTACCCGCAGTTCGACGACTCGAAAATCGTGTTCTTTTCCGCACATAATGCAAAACGCGATGTAACAGCTCACCCTGATTACATCAGCGATAACTTCCGGACTCTCCTCGACTCTCTCAGCAGGCTGTATTCGTATGTTACAGAACGCCGCCTCAGGATTTATTACAAGTAAGTTCTATTGTGTGTGTATTTATTGCGTCTGGAAACTCATTCATACATTAACTGAATATCTAAAATGAAGTGTGTTAGTTATATTCGTGCTTTTAATATACAATACCGTATTATATCAGCAGGATCGTCTTAGTAAGGACTACAGTTGCTAATGTTTGTATCTAATACAGATGGATTGAGCATGTTCTTCAACGAGTTAGCCATGTCATGAAATCAGCGACAACACGACTGGCTCTGTCACAACGAGCAAACACAGAACGATCTCGTAGACACAGGCATAGATTGGAGAAACTACAGACTGATACTGATGCCGTCATTAAGGAGTTGCGAGCGGAAGTTGTGGTTCAAACTAAGAAGATATCGCAGGAGCTTCACAGACATTTGCAACAACCGATGACAAAAATGCGCCTTACATCGTCGTGGAAAGACGGCGAAATACCACAGGTGACGTCCGAAATTCGTCACGCAAGTCACTGGTTATGGATCAAACAACGCGTAGACACAGCCTTTTACGACAGGGTATATACAGAACTTGAAGACTGGAGTTTTGAAAACAACACCATTGATACGATTGAAGCGGAAATAGTAGCATGCATCGAGACAAAACTTGGTGTTTTACAAGCTGAGATTACGTCATCGGAGAATTCGCTGAATACTACCAAACAGTCAACGGATTCCTCGGATAGCGACACCCGACGAATGTCACTTAAACGCATCAGTTTGAAACCAAGCCTGATTGAAATACCTGACAAATTACCTGTGAAATTAGCTCATAGAATTAAACCAATCTTTGCGTTTGGTAGGAAGAAGGAGACAATGAGATTCGAAAAAGATCCGGTGCAATGGGCGGGAAGGCGATCAGAAAAGTTGCTGTCACAGTTGTTGAAAAATAAGAAACAAAGCGGTAAGGGTCCATTAGACATTTTGCTGGAAGTTCTCATGCAAAGGCCTTCCGACCTGATTGATCTTCTTGAAGAAAAGATACCAACAATTATAAAAGCAAACGTAGGGCTATTGGATAAACTCGAAGAACTCGCCGTGGATCACAGGCGAGATGCGTATATGTATGAGAAAATGCTAGAAGAAATTGAAGGGCTGAAAACTGTACTCAAACATTACGGAGAAGGTTATGTTTTTGTGAATGATTTCAAACTTAGTGAAATCCGCATCATAACTGGCCAACTTGGAGACGGTAAGAGTCTCCATAAAACATTCCGCTCATTCTCCATGATAAAGGACGATGAACAAAGTATCGAAGGGCCTATCGCAAGAGATGCTCCCCACGGTCTGTGGACCTATTTGCACGCTGGGATTTTTCAGAGAGATGGGACGGAGAAGCCGATAACGATAAAATTGTACACGACAGCGTCCGGAATGAGTTGCAACCAACGCGAAGTCGCAAAACTGAGGTACATATTCTATATGTTTTTTAATGCAGAGTAAATAATTGCAAATAAAAATATTAACAAACAAACAAGGAACAAGTATCGGATTATGGGATTGTTGGGCGTGATAAATTAGCTAAATATCATTATAATAAACATCTAATTAAATGTTTTAAAGGAATAATTTAAAAGCCCGTAGATAAACATATTGTTTTTATACATACAAATTGAATACATTTGGAATTCATAATAAACATGCCATATTTTGTGTCTAATTACAGATCCCTCTTGAGTACAGACTCCCATCTGGCCGAGTTCTTGGGAATACACCATACCGATGCAATAATTCCTGCGTATATATTTGATCAAAGACTGGTGTCACTGTCGAAGTTTCTGAACAATTACGACAAACCGGACGATTATGTCCACAAAGTTTTGCTCGAAACAGCCAACGGACTGTTAAACCTCCATTCAATGGGGCTTGTACACATGGAGATTTCGCAACATACCATAACAGTAATGTTAATAAATTTACATCATATATTCAGTTGCTATAGGCAACATTTGTTATTTAAACCTTTTATTCTTCAATAATTGTTTTGACTGTTTTAATGTTTTGTTGTTGTAGTGTATTGTTTTTGTCCTTTATTACATAGTAATTTGACCACTTGACTTCAAAACAAATCTAAAGGATGTAAGCGAGACTTTCTTGATAAAACTTTTCATTATTCCTATATTTCATAATAAAACGATCTTTCTCATTGTTGAATAAACACATTTGCTTATGTTTTTACAACTTGTTGCCAATAGTTCGTTTTATATACAAGTTGATTCTGTTCACTAGGTCACAGAGAAAGGAGACGTAAAGCTTACAGGTGCGTGTGTACCAAGAAAGGCATCGTTCCCCATTGACGGTGAAGCAAAGGTGGGAAACTTCGTGTACCTGCCTCATGAGGTCTTGAACGATGAATTGTACATCACATCTGGAGACGTGTATGGGTTCGGACTGTTGATGTATGAACTGATGTACGATCGACAGGCGTTCGATGTTCAAAGGTCTTACAGAATTCGTGATTTTGTTCAAGACCTTAACCCTGAGGCCATGTTGCGTTTGGACCAGGATAGCGGGGGACTCCCCGGTACAGTTGTTCGCCTCGTCCAGATTTGTGTGAAGAAGTTGAATAGCGAAAGGTCAACGATCAACACTGTACTGAACCAACTTCAGGTAATCGGTGACGATCTGTCGAAAGCTTTCAGACGGTCAGTCAGAGAAACTAGCTGGAGCCCACCGAGAGGATTCTCTGGCAGAAATATGCATTGAAGATTTCAGCCAAAAAAAACAAACTCGATTTTTAACTGAAGGTGCCAGAATATATCTTACTTATCATATGCGCAAAGAAATAATACGCAAAGTCTTGTTATCCAGATACGTTCACGCTGTTGGTTTGTTTATGAAAACAATGTATTTTTATGTTTACAACATGTGGGGCTTAATGATAAACTACATGTATGAGTCATGTAGAATATTCCGTTATTGTTTCCTCAATTTCTGTTTTGCAATGACTATTTCGTTTGGAATTTTGTTTTACTACGCACTAATATGTATAACAAGAGCCACGATCTGTGAAAACCGGGCTCTATGCATGTGCTTGAAGTGGCGTCACAGATAAGCCTGTGCATTTCGTTAAAATATATTTTACGTTTAAAGGAAGTCTCTTCTTAACGAAAATCCAGGCCTAGCGAAAAGTGTCTGCACAGGATAATCTGGGACTGCGATTTACGGAAATGTTTTTAGTCCAGTTTTCCCAAAGCGAGGCGCATAATTAATCTTTTATAGATGTATAAACAAGGATGTGCATATCGACCTATGTCAAACTTAAACGCTTATTGCAATCATATACAACTCGCAATTTGTTTTATTTATGATGCGATTAATGATGGTTGTTTGTTGTACTTTTAAGATGAAATGTCATTTGTTAATACCAGTTTGCACAGATTAATCTATCTTGTAGTAACTAGACGTATATGAAGTTAGTAATCTGTGGTTTTTTTTTAAATTAAGTTATAATTATGTTGGCTCCTGTTTAACTTTTTTTACTCTATATATGTAAATTAAATGGTTCCGTAAGAATGGAATTGTATTATTACATGTTATTTTTTTTATATCTACCTTAAATGTTTTTTGTATGTTGATATGCTGAAAATAAACTTATTGTAAGTATTTATTTGTATCAAATGTTAATATTTGTTTAAAAATAGCTCAATTTCTATTGATGATTAGCCCACATAATCTTAATCCTGCTATTATTCTGTAAAATATTCATATACATGTGTCAAAAATCAACGATGAAAAAAGCATTATTGTTTTACTTTGTATTTTAAATATCTGATTTTAAAATTTCTGTAATTTGACTCAAACCTCATCCTAACGTAAAGAGACATCAGCGGACCGCGCAATGAAAATTTCTTAAAGGGATCTTTTCACGCTTTGGTAAATTGACAAAATTGAAAAAGGTTGTTTCAGATTCGCAAATTTTCGTTTTAGTTATGATATTTGTGAGGAAACAGTAATACTAAACATTTACCATGGTCTAATATAGCCATTATATGCATCTTTTGACGATTTTAAAACCTAAAAATTATAAAGCGTTGCAACGCGAACCGATTGAATAATTTGGAGAGTTCTGTTTTTGTCGTTAAATTTTGTGAAACTACGAAGATTGCTTATATAAGGTATAAAATACGTCAAGTAAATGTACACGGCGGAATAGCTCAGTAGGCTAAAGCGTTTTTACTTCAGGACTCTGGCAGGACTCCAGGGGTCACTGGTTCGAAACCTGGTCCGGGCAATGTTCTTTTCCTTTTTTTTAATTTTATTCTTGATTTTTTACTGGAGCTTTTACGATCCAATGTTTACATTTATCGATATAAAGCATTTAATGAATAAGTTAAAAAATGCCAAAATCTGTGAAAAGGCACCTTTAAGGCACATTTCAGTATTAAGCAATATAATTATGCAATAGTTTACCTAGCCAAAGTACTTATAATTAAGTTTGTTTAGTTTTTAAGTTTTGCGATAATAACAAGTGTGCTTTTTTTGATCTACTTAAAGCGACTATAAACTATTTTTATGGTCGATAATTTATTGTTTCAAACTTAAATAAACACAAAAATATGAACGAGGCATGGGAAGTGTAAATAATATTGTTTACTTAAATGAAATTCAAAACGCAACAATTAACGCTGATGTGAATGAATGAGATTTCTACTTGAAAAAATACAAACATTTGCAATTGTATAAAAGTCTAATTTCGTAGATTGTCTGTGTAGCCAGTTCTTATGAAATTGTGTTACTTGTTATTTATGAACGTTTTATTTGATCTTAAAATATCCTTAAGCTGGTATATACTGGCTCTCAGCGTTACATCATATTCCACTGAGTTATTAAAAGGTTTGAAAGGCAGTGTTTTTGTTGCATTATTTGAGTGATATTAATAGCTTGTACATACAAACCAAACGAACGGAAAAGCATACTTGTTTAATCTGACGCTTTTTTGCAAAAGTAAAACTTAAATCAAAATGACAAGGCATATCAAATGCATAAACAGATGAAACGTGATAATAAATCACTAGATTTCCGAAAATACCTGGTAAGACATGAGAGCACCCGGTGTATCGTATTTTAATACTGTGAGCAGCGTCATGCAATAAAGATACGGAAAATCGCGCAATCTTGTCAGGAGGTAGCCGTACGCTATAAAGAAGCAAGGTTTCGTGGTTTAATTAGCAAAATGGGTAGCTTCTGACCGCACTGCGCAGCCTGGTCTAAAGCTACGCCGGCCGCATAAGACCTATTTTCGCACGAAAGGTCAAATACAAGCAATCACTTTTTCGTCATGTACACCCAACTTCAAACAAATATATATCAACACAATAACAAAAACAATTGCAATAAACCAGGAGTTAGTATTGTTTGCTTTATTGCTTTTTTTAAATACTAATTTAAATTGTATGGATTGATATCATACACGTGTGTATCTGCGATTAATTCTGGACCAAGTGTGAGGTTCGTTGCAACTTTCAAACAGTACCAATCCCCTATGATTTGCATATACCTTTTCACGTCGTTCCAAGCCGGTGACCAATCTTTAAAGAGTGTTTATGGTAAATGAAGTGCTATAAGTGGTGTCATGTGTTGTATAGGCAATTAGTCATTGGTCTTAAACATAGATTGATTACAAATAATTGTGCGTACAGTGTCGTACCAGATCAGGGACGACACGTTACGCTTTATGGAATTTTTCATTTATAGAAAGTCTCTGAAAGAAAATCCTTTTGAGGCGGAAAGTGTCGTCCCTGAATAAAATGTGCGGACTAAATATGCTAATCTGGGGCGACCCTTCACGCACGTGCGTTTAGCCCAGTTTTCCTTAAACGATGCTTCACTGGCCGTGAAAATATTATTGTGGAGCCGTGATCTTAATATAACTAAAGAGCTGTTCTGAGAAAATAGAAGATTAATTGATAGTTTGGCATGCTCAAGATCTTTGAATAAAATATTCCAATACGTTTAAATGTATTTATATAACTTCAACTTCTAATGCGTAGCAAGCGTGTGTTTTGTGCAATACTTATCGTGATTATAGTGCCAGTACATCGTATTAATTAACACGAAACGCGATTTTAAAAAGATAAAAAATACGAATCCTGGTTGAATAAAGTACCGGGGGTACTTGCTAAAACG